>NC_060267.1:138619787-138646146 GCF_021613505.1 Equus quagga
TTCCAAGAGGTCTTTCTTGTTTAACTTCCAAGAGGTCTTTCTTGTTTTCTGAAGGTTTATTTATTTATTTTTTAAAGAATCTTGTTCATGTTTCACGAACACAATATTTTCTCTAATCTCTCTCAAGATATTATAGTTAAATTTCCGTCTCTCCTTCTCCTCCTCCCTCCTTCTCCCTGCTTTTACTGTTTCCTCTGAGTTCTTTTCTCCTCCATGTGTTTTGGTCTCTGTCTTTTAGGGTAGAGGCTTTCTTTAAATGTCTCATGACGTGGCTATCTACTCATACTTTTAGAAGCTATTTGAAAGCTGTGCGTGTGGGGGCTAGGCTTGTCAACTTGTGGACTTCACATTATGGTGATCAGGCAAGAATCTGCCACTTTACTGAGGACCACCAGAAGCAGTCAGTATCTTTAGGACTTTTTCTCTAGGGCTAATTTTATCAGAGAAGGATCTTCCGATCTCTTGCATGGGGTGCCGGCCTACAGAAATACTGGAAAGTGGGTGAAAAGGGGTGATGATCCTATCATTCACTATTTATCACTTTGTCTTAAAGCTCTTATTTTCAGTTTTGCTCCATATTCCATCCCTTTTATACCTGGTGTGCTTCTGGTTCAATATCTAAGACTAAAAACCTCTGTCTGAGAGTTGGCATTTAATCAACGTAGGCATTTGATTGCTTTTCACACAGACTTTCAATTAATCTTTCTGTTTTCAGTATTTGTTTCTCCAATTCTGGAGCTATTCCAGGGTTCTGCATTACATCTCTTTCTTCTCAGTTTCTCTCCCTAGCAGGCACTTTGAGTTCCTCGGGCCCACTAAGTTCACCACACAGGCTTTCTGGCTTTAACATTCCATTGATCTCTTATTTGCTGACATCTCTTCTCCCTTTTACTATCATTTTAATGAAACTATGGGAGGGGAGGGAGCTTAAAATCTGTGTTCGATTTGCTGTGTTAAACTGCTATGCATTTATTTATCATCTAGAAAGTAAACAGAAGACAAAAGAAAAGCTGTATGTGCATGAACTGGGTGACCTGGTTTCCCAAAAAAGTTCAGCTAAAGAGAAGACAGGCCTATTTCGGGATGTGCTAGCCAGATTACATCTAAACTATGCGTTCAGTTAAGGGGAACAACAAATTTGTCTTTATCTAGAAGAGGAAGACCAAGACGGGAAAAAGTCTGGAAGCTACATCTTATGAGGAATAGGTAAAGAAGAGTTGGTTTGGAAAAGATAATTTGGGGGGAGACACAATAGTTGTCCTCAAATCCTAGAAGGGCTATCACATGGATGAGGGCAGATGCAGAGGTTACAGGGAGGCAGATTTTAGTTTATCAAAAAGACTAAGAGCCTCTCACCTAAGAATGTTTAAGGGAGTACTTCACTGGTTCTAACTATTAAGGGACCTTCCAATTTCACAATCCTGGGCTACTATACTTTTGTGAAAAGCTTCAAAAAACCTAAATATTCTCATTTGTAATCTCAGTTAAAAAAAAGTCACTTAAAAAAATGAGATGATCATTTATTGAGTTCCTTTTGCTAAGTACTCATACATATTTTCTCATTTTAGTCCTCCGCTTCGGTAGTTTGCTGGTTCGGATCCTGGGTGCAGACTTAGCACCAGGCGTCAAGCCATGCTGAGGCAGTGTCCCACATAGCAGAACTAGAAGGACCTACAATTAGAATATACAACTATGTACTGGGGGGCTTTGGGGAAAAGAAGGAAAAAAATAAAAAAAGATTGGCAACAGATATTAGCTCAGGCCCAATCTTTAAAAAAAAAGAATTCTTAAAAAAAAGTTTATTAAAAAAGGGACAAAGTAAATAGGAAATCAAAATATTACTTTAATACTGATGAATCTAATACTGTAAACTATGGCTTATATAGGAGGGCAAGTGTGTTCTCTATTTTAACACCTTGAATGACACAGGCCCACACAAGGGTCACTTTCTCCACTGATGTGCAATTATACACTGTTACCTCAAATCTCCCCTGTTCCCTATCCCTAAGGTGACAAAGAAATGTGAACTGATGGAAGAGAATTTAGAAAAAAATAATCAATAAGCAACATATAATTGGTTAGTCAGAAAAGGCTATTTGGCATCCTTCCCTACCTTTAATCACATTTTGCTATACTCATCTCTAAAACAATACTTACTATAATTATAAAGTATTATCAATGAAATGGAATCAGGCACTAAATTTAAAGTATTGGGAAGAGCCAGGTTCAAAGTCCAAGATAGAACAGAGGAAAGAAATTATCTAACAGTGTAATGAAGCACTCTGAACTGAAAGAGCTAAACCCATGAACACAAGTGGAAGCTGCCTAGGCCGGACCAGGATACTAGGTCTCTGTGTACACAACACATACCCAGTGCCTGTGCTCATACTACCACTTACTAAGCACGTGTATTAACACCAGCCACTTAACCATTGTGGAAGGATTTTCAATGACTAGCATCTATAAAGCAAATTAGGGGCAATCCCAGGACTTCCTAGGTATATACAACACCTCCAAATTTGCTTCTAAGAAAAAAACCAACTCAAACAAGCCCAAACCACTTCCATTAGTATTGCCGCAAAGACTCAGCACTCACGCCACTTGGCTTCTACAAAAAGTGGATACAGAACCTCTTCCTGAGCAGCAGCTCTGCATAATATGATCTGAAGGCTGAAACTGAATGTTGTTTTTATTATTAAGCCCCTGTAACTTTAATACCTGTTAACAGTTTTGTTTAGAAAATTAACAGAGCTAATGAAGCTACATGAAGGGGAAAGAGATTAGGTTCTAAAAGTCAATGGGTAACTTAACCACATGTGTGCTGCAACTCCATTACACCTGGTTTTTAAAATCATGAACACAGTACTCCTTTGACAAATGTTAAAAAGCAAAGTAGGGGGCTGATCCGGTGGCATAGTGGATAAGTTTGCACGCTCCACTTCAGCGGCCCAGGGTTCACTGGTTCACAGCCTAGGTGCGGGCCTACACACTGTTCATCAAGCCACACTGTGGCAGCGTCCCACATACAAAATAGACGAAGACTGGTAGAGATGTTAGCTCAGAGACAATCTTCCTCAGGCAAAAAGAGGAAGATTGGCAACAGGTGTTAGCTCAGGGCCAATCTTCCCCTCACTAATAAAAAAAGAAAAAAATCAAAGTGGTGATTCAAGCACAGATATGAAAAGGAAAGTGATGTGATGTGCAGCTGGAAAAGTAGACAGGGCACTCAAGAATTCTACATGTCACTTTAAAAGTGTGGGAAACCAGGAACAGTACTGAGGAGGGATCTCCAAGTTGATGAGGCCACTCCACGCAGATAGAAGGAGCATGGACTGGCAGTGCCATTTGCTTAGGTCAGGAATGAGAGAAAAGAGCTAGGTTGGGGATAAAAGATCAAGTCAAGTTTTGGACAGGCTGACATCAGGTGCCTGGGAGACATCCAAACAGAGATACTACGTAGGATGTGGATGGATACATCTGGAAGACAAAGAGGTGAGTCTAGACTCAACTGATACTTTTGGGAGTCATCAGCGCAGAGGGAAGAGATGACTAAGGGTGAGAGCTCAGAGTGCAAAGAGGATGTAAGACAGCCTTGAGGAACTCCAACACTTAAAGACCACCTAGTAGAGGATGCATCCACATAGAAACAGAGAAGGGAGGGGCAGAAGGAAGAAAGGCAACGAGAAGAGAAGCTCGGAGATGTATGTCTGGAGGTAGAAGAGTCTAGGAGCAGCACTGGTGCACCCTGCCACTAGACAGGCGGGGTGGCAGAAGCACTGGAGTTAGGAGGCCCGCACTAGCTGCATTACCTCACACAGGCCTCCTCCATGTTTGGTTTCCCGACTCACAAAAGGAGATCATTCCTATTCATCTGACTTCTCAAGGGTTTTTGAAAAGATTTAGCATAAAAGTATATGAGAACGGTTGATATGAATGTCATTTGACCGAACTGTCAGGGTCACCTGAAATTCCTGAAATGTCAGTGAGAAAAAAGTGATGTGTGTGCAGACCAAGCTGATGTTGCTGCCAGTCCTGGGTCTTGTTTGGAAGGATGGATTTAGGCTGATTTGTTCCAGGCTGGCCACCAACGGGCACATGTGCAGACCTGACAGAGGTGCTCCATAATGGTAAATAGATGAATAAATAAATGACTGGATGGATGGGCTTTGGAGCAAATTGAAGCTATTTAGCTGCTTCTGAGAGGGGCTTCAAAATAGCAACTTTGGTCTCATTAAATTAAGTGATATATAATACACGTGAAAATACCTAGCACAGTATCAGGCACTTAGGAGACATTTTACAAAAGTTTTTGTTGCACCCAGCTGAGAGCAACAGCCACAAAAAGACTAAGATACAAATAACTGAAATCCTTACAAGTTCAGTCTGATTAATAGAACCCCGATCCAGGGAAAACTGAGTTTTAGGGCCCGCTCTACTATAGGTATAAGCAAGCTGCCCAATTTTACCATGTCTCAGGTTTCCAGGTTGGAATACTGGATTATTATTTATGGGGGCATGGCAAGGAATACAGTGGGAAAAAAAAACCTGAGATTCTCAAGAGAAGCACTATAAATACTGGTAAACTTCACTGCAATCAATCACTCTATTAGACAATATTGGAAAGTTCAGCATAGCATTAATGGTCGAAATACTTGCCAATCCCTTTACTTGTGCCCATCCCAGGGGAGACAGAGAGCATAAGCCATATAGTACAAACTGCACCAGCTTCCAGGCCAGCTGTTCCTTTCTATATGACGCAGGCAAGTCTCTTCCCTTCACCCCTGAGCCTCATTTTTTTCATCTGTAAATAAGGGGCTTTAACTGGATCAGGTTTCTCAATAAGTAGTAGCTGTGAGAGTAACAGCAGCCAAGACAAATCCAGTAAAGCCTTTCTTTTTGATCATGATGGCATCTACATACATTTGAAAAGTAACTGTACACACACGTACCAGATATCATTTATCTAGCCTACAGACGGGTGCACATTTGGATTTGACGACACCTTGCAATTACTCTGAGGAATCCCTGTGGTACAGGAACCCCAGCACCAGAGGTGCTCTGCGGTCCCTCCTGGTTAGCAGAGTCTAAGACAATGACTAAGCAAAAGGAACCAGAAATCCTGGGCACCTCATCGCCTACCTGTTTTGACTTGCTTTAAAACACACCCCTTCGCATTTTCTTCCTTGGAAAGACTGGGAAACTGTCCTTTCCTGGCCCTCCTTGCTGGTATCTTTGGATCAACAGGGATAGGGTAGTGTGACACCACAAATTCTGTCCCTATGACAGGCAGGTGGGGCTCAAAGTTCAAGCAGCTGCTTACTCAAGCAGGAAAAGAGGCAGGGCAAAATCTGAGTTGGGAGTAATCTGAGACAGGTGTTCCCAAAGAAGGCAAAAGATACACCCAGAATAGATTTCTCTGATGGAAAACATTTTGATACCATTGCTCCTGCCTTCAAGGAGCTCACAATGAACATAAATAAAACAATAAGTAAACAGTTAAGTTCCAGCCTGTGCAGACAGATTACCCTTGGGATCAGCGGGCTTTAAGACTAAGCTTTTAGGTAGTCACAAGAGAAGCTGAAAGTGTGTGATAAGCAGTAATCCATAACTTTATTGAGGTACAAATTTGAATCATACAGGCTATGAAGCTGGTGTGTAAAAATGAGTCTACAAAATGGAGACGTAGTAGGGATGGATTACTCTCTAAAATTCCTTTAGGCTAGAAAGTTAATAATTATAAATTTGTTAAGAGAGAGAGCATACCATGGTGGATAAGAACAGGTACTTCAATAAACGGTGTTGGGAAAACTAGACAGCCACATTCAAAAGAATGAAAGTAGATCATTATCTTACACCATACACAAAAATTAACTCAAAATGGATTAAAGACTTGAATCTAAGACCCGACACCATGAAACTTCTAGAAGAAAACATAGGCAGTATGCTCTTCGACATCAGTCTTAGCAGCATATTTTCAAGTACCATGTCTGACCGGGCATGGAAAACAATAGAAAAAGTAAACCAATGGGACTACATCAAACTAAAAAGCTTCTGCACAGCAAAGGAAACCATCAACAAAACAAAAAGACAACCTAACAATTGGGAGAAGATATTTGCAAACCATATATCAGATAAGGGGTTAATATCCAAAATACATAAAGAACTCATATGTCTCAACAACAAAAAAACTAACAACCCAATTAAAAAATGGGCAAAAGATAGGAACAGACATTTCTCCAAAGAAGATATACAGATGGCCAACAGGCACATGAAAAGATGTTCAATATCATTAACTATGAGGGAAATGCAAATCAAAACTACAATGAGATATCACCTCACTCCCGTCAGAATGGCTATAATTAACAAGACAGGAAACAAGTGTTGGAGAGGATGTGGAGAGAAGGGAACCCTCATACACTGCTGGTGGGAGTGCAAACTGGTGCAGCCACTATGGAAAACAGTGTGGAGATTCCTCAAAAAATTAAGAATAGAACTACCATACGATCCAGCTGTTACACTGCTGGGTATTTATCCAAAGAACACGAAAACACGAATGCGTAAAGACACATGCACCCCTATGTTCACTGTGGCGTTATTCACAATAGCCAAGACTTGAAAGCAACCTAAGCGCCCATCAAGGGATGAATGGATAAAGAAGATGTGGTATATATACATAATGGAAAACTACTCGGCCATAAGAAATGATGAAATCCGGCCATTTGTGACAACATGGATGGACCTTGTGGGTATTATGCTGAGTGAAATAAGTCAGAGGGAGAAAGTGAAATACCATTTGATCTCACTCACAAGTAGAAGATAAAAACAACAACAGACAATCATATAGAGACAGAGATTGGATTGGTGGTTACCAGAGGGGAAGATGGGAGGGAGGAGGGTGAAAGGGGTGATTAGGCACACGTGTGTGGTGATGGATTATAATATCTTTGTGTGGTGAGCATGATGTAATCGACACAGAAATCAAAACATAATGATGTACACCTGAAATTTATATAATGTTCTAAACCACTGTTACCACAATAAAAAAAATAAAAAAGAACAGGTACTCTGGAGCTAATTATCTAGGTTCAAATCTGCCGTTTACTAGCTGTGTGACCCTGGGCTAGTTACTTAACCTCTCTGTGCCTCAATGTATGTATCTGCAAGATGGGGTAAATAGTACCTTCCTCATGTGGTTACTGTGAGGATTAAATTAGCTAACATCTGTAGGCACTTAAAACAGTGCATGGCACATATTAAGTGCTATATAAGTGCTTGCTAAATAAATAAAATGTTTTCCAATTTAGAACTTTATATAAGTTATTTTTTTTTTTTTTTAAAGATTTTATTTTTTCCTTTTTCTCCCCAAAGCCCCCCGGTACATAGTTGTGTATTCTTCGTTGTGGGTTCCTCTAGTTGTAGCATGTGGGACGCTGCCTCAGCGTGGTCTGACGAGCAGTGCCATGTCCGCGCCCAGGATTCGAACCGACGAAACACTGGGCCGCCTGCAGCGGAGCGCGCGAACTTAACCACTCGGCCACGGGGCCAGCCCCTATATAAGTTATTTTTAAGATCTTTAGAGAAGGGGTCAGCAAAGTATGGTCTATGGGCCAAAATCTGGCCTGTCTCTTGTTTTTGCACAGTCCATGAGAGCTAAGTATAGTTTTAACATTTTTATATGGCTGGAAAAAAGCAAAAGAAGACATATTTCATGATGTGAAAATGATATGAAACCCAAATTTCAGCGCCATACATAAAGTTTTATTGGTACATAATCATGCCTATACATTGGCAAAACTGAGCAGCTATAATAGTAACCAATGGCCCACAAAGTCAGAAATATTTACTATCTGGCCCTTTATAGAAAAAATTTGCTGACCTCTGCTTTAGAATCATAGGGAACAAATATTCTGAAGAGGGATGTGAACATGTTCTCTAGAAAGGAGAAGACGCCGATCACTTATCTAGGATACCCCCTCTCCCAGCCCACATCACACCTGACGTTCTGCAGGTATTCACAGACTCCCCCTGCTGAACTAGTATGAACTGTTCACACTCTGTGGAATTCAGCACTGAGATAACCAGGTCTTACACAAAATGCTTGCTCCTTTCAAAAGAAAATGAGCTAGGCCTAAAACAGAAGCTTTCACACTGGAGCCACTGGTCCATATGGGCCTGCCACCACCAATGAGCCTTTTTTAAAAAACTTCAGTTTCTTAGCCATAGTTACACAATTATTTTCTCTTTCTCCACCCTCCATGGAGTTTAAACGCTAATTTGCCTCAGCAAATAATGCAGCCTTGTCCATCAGAAGTGTAGGAAGTGAGTTGCGTGGAGATGCCTTGAAGCATCTGCCTTCCTACCTCAGGCATCAACCAATCCTCCACCTTATTCAGCAACCATCAAGCACAAAGCCAGCTCAGCCCAGTTCTCCACCCCTAACTGAAACCTTACTCAGATGTGAGAGGAGTAAGGCTATTCCATGTTCGAGATGTGAAGCCTCAGTCTCAAGTACTAGACTTTTCTGTTTTTACCTACTCCAGGGGACTTCGAACTCTTTGAGGGTAATAAGGGTCTTGCACATCCCTTAAACAGCTCAGTAAATATTCACTGAAATTAAAATACCAACTCTATCCTCAATAGCAGCCCAGAAAATCAACAATTCCCTGTGAAAATAAATTAACCTCATTGAAAAGATGGCAGTGTCACCAAAGGGTATAGTCAAAATGAACCGGGTTCTCTCAGTTAAATTTAGAAAAGACTGAGCAGGAGGCATAGTTATTTTCTACTCATTTCCTTCAAATTTTTCTTAAATATGTAAATAGGTACAGTAAATCTTCAAATAACCATGCCACACGAGGGCTATTATAACAATAATCTATTATTACTATTAACTAGATATAATATATATCTTTACATAGCTATATAATACAGATAGAGCTATTAACTATATGTTAATATTAGGATCATAAACTATCAATTATCTATAATATTATGATAATGATAATCTATTAATCAACTATTTTGGTTACTTGGAGGTTAACAGAAAACACTTGTGTCTTCAACACATGCCACTAACAACCTTCCAAAAATATATGACTAGCTACAGACTCCATCTCATGTCAGCTCTGTCCAATGCTCCTTACCTTCTCCTGGGAACTTCTATCTTCATTTCAACCACACTACACAACATATGACCTAGGCCCTACCAATTAGACCCTTCCTCAGAGTTTTTCAAATGAGAAAGAAGAAAAAGGAACAGTCCCTCCAGAGCAGCAGGGAGCCATCAGATCAGATGCTCCATCACCCTCCTTGTGTGAAAACCAGTCTGCAGCGGAAGGAGGTTGCTGACCAAGGAGGCAAAGCGTCTTGGCAGCATTTCAGTGCCCCAGGCCCACCATCAACCCTGTCTTTTCTCCAGTTTGATTACATAAGCCAATAAACGACTGGTCTTGCTGAGACTAGTTCTGCCATTAAGAGCCAGAGTTCTGAGCACAGCAGTCCAGAGAAAGCCCTGGGGGAATTCAGAAAAGGGAGACCTTCCTTCCTGGCCTTAGTAGAAGGGCTACGACTGAAGGTGGCTTCAGCTCTGATTGGACCCTGTGGTGTCTCAAGGCCCCCATTCTGCTCACCAGTCAGGTGTTAAAGGACCCCGTTTGTAAAAACACCTCAGTGACAGCATCCACTACACGTATCAAAGGCATACAGCAAACAGTGTTTTACTGACTAGGAACACTGAGGGGCATACAGAAATGGTCAATAGATATATCTTCTGCATGGATGACTCATTTGTTGCATTCTCAGCAGTTTATTTTCTTGGAAAAGTTATCATTATTTTGGATAGGGATAACCAAACCCACCATCTGAATCCCCACCATAACTCTGAGGTATGTGACCTGCCTGACGTCAGACAGATAGGAACAAGGGCCACTTACTTCCTTTCTGTGAATGTGGACAGTAGATTCTGAAGAAATGTTTCTCCTTCCCCACAGCTCCACTTTCTTTTTCTCCCACCATAATGATACCCTGATAATGTTAACAGCCTTACACTATTAAGGAAATTGATTTTGCAATTTTAAAACTTCTGAAAAGGAGATCTCTAGGCTCAAACGGTTTCATTAGAGAATTCCACCAAATATTTAAAAAAGAATTAATACTAATTCTAAACAATCTCTTCCAGAAAATAGAAGAGGAGGGGACAACTCCTAATTGATTTTATGAAGCCAGAATTAGCCTAATATCAAGACAAAGACAATATAAAGAAAACAACAGACTAATCTCTCTCATGAATATACACGCAGAAATCCTTAACAAAATATTAACAAACAGAATTCATGGGCTAAAGAAAAAAGAAGTCACACAATCCTCTTAATTGATGTAGAAAAAGCATTTAACAAAATTCAACACCCATATATGATAAACACTCTTAAAACACTAGGAATAGAGGGGAATTTCCTCAACTTGACAAAGAACATTTACAAAAAACCTTTACCTAACATCATACTTATTGGTAAAAGACTGAATGCTCTCCCATAAAATGCAGAAAAAGGCAAGGATGTCCACTCTTACCATTGCTATTTAACAGAGTCCTGGAAGTTCTAAGCCAGTGTAGTACGGCAAGAAAATGAAATAAAGGGAATACAGATTAGGAAATAAGAAACAAAACTATCCCTGTTTGCCAATGACATGATGGTTTACATCACTGAAAAATCCAAAGCAATTTATGAAAAACAAAAACAATGCACCTAGAACTAATAAGTGAGTTCAGCAAGGTCACAGGATACATACAAGTTGTAGGACACAAGATCAACATACAAAAATCAATTGTATTTCCACATACTAGCAATTAACATGTGGAAACCAAAATTTAAAATATAATTACATATATAATCATTCAAAAAAATCAAATACTTAGGTGTAAATCTAACACACTGATGTACAGGCCCTTGCAAGCTACAAAATGCTGATGAAAGAAATCAAAGATCTAAATAAATGAAGAGACATATTGTGTTCAAAGATTACAACACTCAACACAGTAAAGATGTTAATTCTCTCCAAATTGATGTACAGCTTTGATGCGATTCTTATCAAAATTCCAGCAAGATTATTTTTATAGATAGACAAGATTATTCTAAAATTTATATGGAAAGGTAAAGGATCTAAAATAACTAAAACAACTTGAACAAGAAGAAGAAAGTACAAATGGCCAATAATCACATGAAAAGATGTTTAACATCATTACTTATCAGGGAAATGCAAATCAAAACTAGAATAAGATACTACTTCACACCCATGAGGATTGCTATTATCAAAAAAACAGAAAATAGCAAGCGTTGGCAAAGAAGTGGAGAAATTGGAACCTTTATACACTGTTGCTTGGAATGTAAAATGGTGCAGCCACTGTGGAAAACAGTTGGGCAGTCCCTCAAAAAGTTAAACATAGAGTAACAATATGATACAGTAAGTCCATTCCTAGGTATAGACCCAAAGAACTGAAAGCAGGGTCTTGAAGAGATATTTGCATACCCATGTTCACAGCAGCACTATTCACAATAGCTAAAAGGTGGAAACAACCCAGGTGCCCATCAATAGATGAATGGATAAACAAAATGCGGTATACACAAACAATGGAATACTATTCAGCCTTAAAAAAGGAATGAAATCAGGAGAATGAGAAGATAAGCCACAGACTGGGAGAAAATATTTGCAAAAGACATATCTGATAAAGGACTATTATTCAAAATATACAAAGAACTCTTGAAACCCAACAATAACAAAGATGGAATTAAAAAATGGGCAAAAGACTTTAATAGACACCTCAGCAAAGAAGATACACAAATGGCAAATAAGCATACGAAAAGATGTTACACATCGTGTCATCAGGGAAATGCAAATTAAAAACAAGACACCACAAGACATTTATTAGAATGGCCAAAATCCAAACACTGGCAATACCAAATGCTGACAAGGACGTGGAGCAAAAGGAACTCTCATTCGCTGCTGGTGGGAAGGCAAAATGGTACAGCCACTTTGGAAGACAGTTTGGCACTTTTTTACAAAACTAAACACATTCTTACCATATGATCCAGCAATCATGCTCCTTGGGGTTTTATCAAAGGAGTTAAAAACATATGTCCACACAAAAACCTGTACATGGATGTTTATAGCAGCTTTACTCATAATTGCCAAAACTTGGAACAACCAAGATGCCCTTCGTAGGTGAATGGATCAATAAACTGTGGTACATCCAGACAATGGAATATTATTCAGCACCAAAAAGAAATGAGCTATGGAGCCATGCAAAGACACGGAGGAACCTTAAATATACATTACTAAGTGAAAGAAGTCAACCTGAAAAGGCTACATTTAGTAGGATTCTAACCATGTGACATTCTGGGAAAGGCAAAACTATGCAGACAATAAAAGGATAAGTGCTTGCCAGAAGTTAGAGAGGAGGGAGGGATGAATATGTGTAGCACAGAGGATTTTTAGGGCAGTAAAACTACTCTGGACGATATTATAATGGCAGATACATGTCTTAATATGTTTGTCAAAAATCATAGAACATACAACACCAAGAGTGAACTCTAATGTAAATGGACTCTGGATGATGATGATGTGTCAATGTAGGTTCATCGTTGTAACAAATGTACCACTCTGGTGTGGGATATTGATAGTCGGGGATGCTGTGTGTGCCATGGGGATAGGGTGTATGGGAAATCTCTGTATCTTCTGCTCAATTTTGCCGTGAACCTAAAACTACTCTAAAATTAACTTCTGTTTTTTTTAAAAAAGGAATGAAATGCTAATACATACTACAACACGGACAAACCTTGAAAACATTATACTAAGTGAAATAAACCAGACACAAAAGGATAATATTGTTATGATTCCACTTATATGAGAGGACTAGAATAGGCAAAATCATAGGGATAGAAAATACAACAGAGGCTAGGGGAAGGGGCAATGGGGAATTATTGCTTAATGGTTATAGAGTTCTGGTTTGGGTGATGAAAAAGTTTTCTTAATAGACAGTGGTGATGGTCACACAACATTGTAAATGCATTTAATACCACTGAATTGTACACTTAAAAACAGTTAAAAAGGTAAAAAAAAATGAGTAAAATAAAAGAATAAATTAGGAGGAATTACTCTACCCATTTCATGATTTATTACCAAAAAAACTACAAAAGAAACAGTGGTAATACCAAATGCTGGGGAGGACAGAAAAGAACTGGGTCACTCATTATATTAGTCAGGGTTCTGTAGATAAACAGAACTAACAGGATATGATCCGTGCTGTGTACACATATGTGTAGCAGGGGAGACAGGGAGAGGGAAATTGGGACTGACACTGACTGATTTTAAGGAACTGGCTCACATAATTATGGGGGCTGGCATGTCTGACATCTATAGGGTGAGCTGGCAGGATGGAGATTTGGATAAGATTTGATGTTATAGTCTAAGAGTCTGAAATCTGCAGGGCAGGCCAGCAGGTGGGAAACTCAGGCAGGGTTTCTATGTTGCAGCGAAGAACTGTTTCTTCTTTGGGAAATCTCAGTTTTTGCTCTTAAGGCCTTCAACTGATTGGATGAGGCCCACCCACATTATGGAAGGTAATCTGCTTTACCTAAAGGTCTATTAATTTAAATGTTAATCACACCTAAAAAATATCCTCACAGCAACATTTAGACTGGTATTTGACCAAACAACTGGGCACCACAGCCTAGTCATGTTGACACATAAAAACCACTGTACTCATACATGCTGGTAGGAATGTAAAATGGTACAGCCACTCTGGAAAATAGTTTGGCAATTTCTTCTAAAACTAAAAATGAATTTACCATATGACATGGGAATTCTACTCTTGGGCATTTATCCCAAAGAAACGAAAACTTACATTCATGCAAACTTCTGTAAATGAATGTTTGTAGTAGCTTTATTTGTAATAGCTCAAACCTGGGAAAAATCTAAGTGTCCTTCAACAGATGAATGGTTAAACAAAATGTACAGCCATTGGATGAATTAAAAAACAAGACCCAACAATATGCTGCCTCGAGGAAACACATCTCAGCTCTAAAGACAAACACAGGCTCAGAGTGAAGGGATGGAAGACAACATTCCAAACTAATAGGAAACAAAAGAAAGCAGGTGTTGCCATACTTATAGCAGACAAAGTAAACTTCAAGATAAAAAAGACAATGAGAGACAAAGAGGGGCAGTATACAATGATAAAGAGGACAGTCCACCAGGAAGCCATAACACTTATAAATATATATGCACCTAACACAGGAGCACCAAAGTATATAAAGCAACTATTAACAGAACTAAAAGGAGATAACAGCAACACAATAATAGCAGGGGACATTAACACCCCACTTACATCAATGGATAGATCATTCAGACAGAAAGCCAACAGGGAAATAGTTGAATTAAATTAAAGACTAGACCAGATGGACTTAATAGATATATACACTTCATCCAAAAACAGCAGACTACACATTCTTCTCAGGTGCAGATGGAACATTCTCAAAGATAAACCATACACTGGGAAACAAGGCAAGCCTCGATAAATTTCAGAAAATTGAAATCATATCAAGCATCTTTTAAGACCATAATGTTATGAAACTAGAAATCAACTACAAGAAAAAGGCTGGGAAAGTGACAAACATGTGAAGACTAAGCAACATGCTACTGGACAACAAATGGATCATTGAAGAAATTAAAGGAGAAATCAAAAAATATTTGGGGACAGATGAAAATGAAAATACACCATACCAACTCATATGGGATGCAACAAAAGCAGTCCTAAGAGGGAAATTCATAGCAATACAGGCTCGCTGTAGCAAACAAGAAAAACCTCAAATAAGCAATCTTAAACAATACCTAACAGAACTAGAAAAAGAAAACAAAGCCCAAAGTCAGCAGAAGGAGGGAAACAATAAAAATTAAAGCAGAAATAAATGAAATTTAAATTTAAAAAACAGTAGAAAGGATCAGTAAAACTAGGAGCTGGTTCTTTGAGAAGATAAACCAAACTGACAAAGCTTTAGCCAGACTCACTAAGAAAAAAAGTGAGAATGTTCAAATAAATAAAATTAGAAATGAAAGAGTAGAAATTACAACAGATACCACAGAAATACAAAAGATTTTAAGAGACTACCAAGAAAAACTATATGCCAACAAATTGGACAATCTAGAAGAAATGGATAAATTCTTAGACTCCTACAACCTCCCAAAACTGAATAAACAAGAAACAGAGAATCTGCATAAACCAATCACAAATAAAGAGATTGAAACAAATCAAAAATCTCCCAAAAAAACCAAAGTCCAGGACCAGATGGCTTCTCTGGAGAATTCTACCAAACATTCAAAGAAGATTTAATATCTATTCTTCTCAAACTATTCCAAAAACTTGAAGAAGACAGAACACTTCCTAACACATTTTATGAAGCCAACATCATCCTGATTCCTAAGCCAGACAAGGACAACACAAAGAAGGAAAATTACAGGCCAATATAGCTGATGAACATAGATGCAAAAATTCTCAGCAAAATATTGACAAACTGAATACAGCAATACATTAAAAGGATCAAGCACCAATATCGAGTAGGATTTATACCAGGGATGCAGGGATGGTTCATCATCTGCAAATCAAGCAATGTGATATATCACACTAACAAAATGAGGAATAAAAATCACATGACCATCTCAATAGATGCAGAGAAAGCAAGTGACAAGATCCAACATCCATTTATGATAAAAACTCTCAATAAAATGGATACAGAAGAAAAGTACCTCAACATAATAAAGGCCATATATGACAAACCCACAGCCGACATCACACTCAATGGGGAAAAACTGAAAGCCATCCCCCTAAGAACAAGAGCAAGACAAGGGTGCCAGCTCTCACCACTCTTATTCAACATATTACTGGAGGTTTTGGCCAGAGCAATTAGGCAAGAGAAAGGAATAAAGGAATCCAAGTTGGCAAGGAAGGAGTAAAACTATGGCTGTTTGCAGATGACATGATTTTATATATAGAAAATGCTAAAGAATCCATCGGAAAACTATTAGAAATAATCAACAACTACAGCAAAGTTGCAGGGTACGAAATCAACTTACAAAAATCAGTTGCATTTCTATACTCTAATAACAAACTAACAGAAAGAGAACTCAAGAATACAATCCCTTTTACAATTGCAACAAAAAGAATAAAATATCTAGGAATAAATTTAACCAAGAGGGTGAAAGAACTATACAATGAAAACTATGAGACATTATTGAAAGAAATTGATGATGACATAAAGAAATGGAAAGATATTCCATGCACAAGGATTGGAAGAATAAACATGGCTACAATGTCCACACTACCTAAAGCAATCTACAGATTCAATCTATAGATTCAATTCTACAGAATTCCAATGACATTCTTCACAGAAAGAGAACAAAGAATTCCAAAATACATATGGGGCAACAAAAGACTCTGAATAGCTAAAGCAATCCTGAGAAAAAAGAATGAAGCTGGAGGCATCACAATCCCTGACTTCAAAATATACTACACAAAGTTATAGTAATCAAAACAGCATGGCACTAGTACAAAAACAGACACACAGATCAACAGAACAGAACTGAAAGCCCAGAAATAAAACCACACATCTAGGCACAGCTAATCGTTGACAAAGGAGCTAAGAATATACAATGGAGAAAGGAGAGTCTCTTCAATAAATGGTGTTGAGAAAACGGGACAGCCACATGCAAAAGAATGAAAGTAAGCCATTATCTTTCACCATACACAAAAATTAACTCAAAATGGATTAAAGACTTCAAGATAAGATGTGAAACCATAAAACTCCCAGAACAAAATATAGGCCACACTCTTTTACATTGATCTTAGAAAGATCTTTTCAAATACCATTTCTACTCGGGCAAAGGGAAACAGAAGAAAAAATAAACAAACGGGACTTCATCAGACTAAACAGCTTCTGCAAGGCAAAGGAAACCAGGAACAAAACAAAAAAAGACAACCCACTAACTGGGAGAAAATATTTGCAAATCACATATCCGACATGGGGTTAATCTCCAAAATATATAAAGAACTCATACAACTCAACCACCAAAAAACAAACAGCCCGACCAAAAAATGGGCAGAGGATATGAACAGACATTTTTCCAAAGAAGATATACAGTTGGCCAATAGGCACATGAAAAGATGTTCAACATCACTAATCATCAGGGAAATGCAAATCAAAACTACAATGACATATCACCTTACACCCATTAGAAAGGCTATAATCACCAAAACAAAAAAATAACACATGTTGGAGAGGATGTGGAGAAAACAGAACCCTTATACACTGCTGGTGGAATGCAAACTGGTGCAGCCACTATGGAAAACAGTATGGAGATTTCTCAAAAAATTAAAAATAGAAATACCATATGACCCTGCTATCCCACTACTGGGTATTTATCCAAAGAACTTGAACTCAATAATTCAAAGAGACTTAGGCATCCCTATGTTCACTGCAGCATTATTCACAACAGCCAAGATGTGGAAACAACCCAAGTGCCCACTGACTGATGATTGGATAAAGAAGATGTAGTACATATACACAATGGAATACTACTCAGCCATAAAAAAAGACAAAATTGTCCCATTAGAAACAGCATGGACGGACCTTGAGGGTATTATACTGAGTGAAATAAGCCAGACAGAGAAAGACAAACACTGCATGATTTCACTTATATGTGCAAGATACACAAACACATGGACAAAGATAACAGATTAGTGGTTACCAGAGGGGAAAGGGGTTGGGAGTGGGCATAAGGCTTAATGGGGCACATATATATGATCACGGACAAATAATAACATACAGCTGAAATTTGATAATGTTATAAACTATTATGACCTCAATAAAAAATGTTTTTAAAATGCACAGCTATACCATGAAATACTACTCAGAAATATAAAGGAGAAAGCTATCGATATACACAACAACTTGGATGGCCCTCAAAGCCATTAATGCTGAGTGAAAAAAGCCAATCTGAAAAGGTCACATACTCTACAATTCCATTTATATAACATTCTTGAAATGAGAGATGGAGAACAAATTAGTGGTTGCCAGAGATCAGGGATGGTGGGTGGGAGGGGGATGGGTGTGACGATAAAGGGACATCTTTGTGGTTATGGAATGGCTCTCTATTGTGGATGTCATTGGTAATCTTGACAAGAACGAACAGTGGCGGCCTGTTATAACTAACTTACCTATCTTACTCAAACATGAGTTCCACCAAGGCAGCAATCTTTGTACGTTTTCTGGAATAGTTTAGCAATTAACACTCAGTATTTGGTGAACGAATGAAGTTTCTGAATGGGTCAACTCAATATATAATTGAGTATGTCACAAAGTCTCCATTTTGTTGGGCTCCCCAAGTCAGATCCAAATCCTAAACGAAGCCCGATCTAGCCCAACCAGTTTATCGCCCACCATGCCTCTCTTCTAAGCTGTTGGCAATTCCCCTAAATTGCCCTATTCCCTCTGCTCAAGTGAATTACTCCTGATCACTGAAGATCTAGCTCAGATGCTGCCTCCTCTGAGGGGCTTCCCTGACTTGCAGGCAGTCAGCTTTCTCTTTCCTGTAGCACCTGGGACAAGCCTCCAGCATATATTTTAGCATACATTATATAGTTGCTAATGAAAGTCTCCCTATCCAGATCAAAATTTCTTCCCAAAGAAAGGAAAGGCTGTGTCCTAGCACTGAACACAGTGTCTCATTCTCAAGTGTACTTAATGAATCCTAAAGGCTATTTCATCTAAAAGGCAGCTCTCAGTCCTTCATCTGAGATATAAACAAATAACAAAACTTCTGATGAGTTTTACCTCTTCTTTTTAAGCTTGATCTTCCGGCTCAGGATTGGTGGAGCTGGTGGGAGGAAGGCACTGACCCTCGACTAAAGCATAAGGAGTGTTATTCTCTCACCTTATCTGAAAATTCAATTAGCTGAAGTAAAAGGCTCAAGAAAAAGATGGTAAGGCTTAGGGCCAACTAGTGGGGTGTGTGACTTCCAGGCCAACAGTGCATTCCTGACCCCAGAAGAAATAAACAAGCCACACCACAGTTGCCTTGTTCAAGTGCATTTCTAACAAAGTGGCACGTAAGGAAACATGGGGTCGGTGGGTGTACCTTTATCTTGAACGCTGGATGGCCTGCCCACCAGCCCAGAACACGGGGAGAGGAACATTAGTCCATCCCTCCCTAGGCAGAAATGACGAGTGTTCACAAGCTCTTGGAGTTGGGAAACAGATGGCAAGTATAATCAAACATACTGGGTTCAGTCTGGGGTTTTGATGGCATTTTAAAGCACACTGTCTGAAACTCTTTGATGGAGCTTGAGTCTCTGCTTGAGGGGGCCCCACCGGGTTAAGTGACTCCGGAAGGGGGTGAGGGAGGAAGTGGCTGACAAGCTGGCACTAAAAAAAGACGCGGAGCTATGGTCCCATATAAAGAGTTGGTAAAGAGCTGGCTAAAACAGTCAGGCCTGTCCCACCTCTTCCAAACTCTCCCCTGCCTCCCACCCATGTCCAGCAAGGTAGAATAGGAGGAGAGAGGGAGACAGGAGGGCGGAGTCCACAGCAACCACTGAATATCTAACTGCCCCAACGGCATCTGATTTGCAGATGTTTCTTACCAGTCTAGACTCCTCACCATGAGAAGTCAAGGGGTTCAGTCTACATTCAACCCACCTTCCACTGTGCTCTTCTATGTCTTACTCATTCAAGAAACACCCTGTACGTGCGCTCTCATGCCTGGGCCCTTGAACAGGCTCTCCCTAGCCTGGAATACCTCTTCCCACAGTGTCTGTCTGTCAAAATCCTATTCATCCTGCAAAGTACCAATCAGACACCACTCCCTCCATGAAACCATCACAAATCCTCTGAACTGGAGATAACTGCCATTCCTTTGGTAGTCCCTGGTGACACTTGTGCAGATACAGAATTTACCACATTCTGCCTTGTCTCACAATTAATTGATAGGTACCTCTCATCCCCACCATTCTTTAAATGCCAAAGACAGGGCTGACTCCCACTCATAGCAGGGCGCCTCATGCACCTAGTAAAGCACTATGCACAGTTAAGTGCACTTCAATAATATGCTGACTGAAGAAGCATCTCAAACATAATGCCAGGGGCTCTTTAGGGTAACTCAGCAAACACTTTTGAGCACTTGAAGCATGCCAAGAACTGTGCAAGATAATAGATGCTTCACATGCTTCAGGAGCCCAACATCTAGAGGGGGAGAAAAACACTCAAACACATCTACACTCTGTTTAGTTTGGTAAGGGGAGTATGAGCAGAGGGTTAGGGCAATGCTTCTCACACATTCATGTGCACAGGATGTAAGAATCAGCAGATCCTGGTTCAGCAGGCCTAAGGGGGGCCTGAGATTCTGCATTTCTAACAGGCTCTCAGGGAATGCCGATGCTGTTGGTCCACTGACAACACTCTGAGTAATGAAGGGTAAGTACAATGGAAGGGGGAGAGATTAACTGCACCTAGAGGGAGAGGAGAAGCGGGTCTTCAGAGAGATGAGGTTTCACACAACAATGCCCCACTGTGATAGGGCTGGCAAAAGAAAGATGGCATGCGTCTCTACCTAATATAAACACACAGGTTGGCAGGGAGACAGGTGTGCAAACTTGTGACCACAAGACAATGGTGAACAGACACAAATGTAAAATGCTTTAGGAGAACAGAAGAAGGAGTATTTGGCCATTTCTCTTCCCTTGAGAAAAGAAAATATGAAAAGAGCCTTGAGGCCTGGGTTGGGACTCTGCTGGCAGATGTGAGCGGGTACTCCAAGCCAAAGGAATAGTAGAGCAAAGGCCCAGAAGTTGGAGAACATAGGTCACGAAGAGACAGCCAGCAGGAGGAGCGTGTGGGCAACTAGGGGAGAAGGGCAGAGAGGGGCCATGACTGGAGGACCTTGAAAATCACGACCACAGTGGGCAGTCCTAGAAAAGTCAACCAGGAGTGGCTGTCAGGACATCCTTAAGCGTCTCCCTCTTAAGTCTCGCAGACAGCAGGGACAGATTTCTGTGAGCAGCTTAGAATAATCAGAGATTCAGGTAAATCAGCAGTCCTTCCCTTAATCCTATGGACAACCAGTCACCACCTGCTGCTCCTGCATTTCCACTACTCTGTAGCTCCCCCCAGATGTTTTGCTGACTTAAAGTAACAGCCCATGGATATGGGGAAAAAAACGACAAGGTTTATCCAACATGAGTGGGAGCACCTTTTAAAACTACCAAGAGCTGAGCAGCTCTGCTCTGCTTCCTGCTCCCCTGACAAGTTTCTAACCTCTGATTTTCTGTGTGCAAAAGAACATAAGTTCCTTCGAGGACAAGCCAGAATTGGTCTCTCTCACTCTGGCTGTTAGTATTCTCTCTCCTGAACAGGAGAAGGGGAAAGTGCAAGTGAAACCCTGTGCTCTCTTCATGAACTATAGAAAATGCATCCTACATTCTTAGGTACAACCCTAACACCCTGCCCTGATGCTCCATTCATTCATTCGCTCACTCATAAATACATACATACATACTGTCTAGCTTCACTCACTCATTCATTCACTGACTCATTAGGAAGTATTTACCGAGCCATAATGTACGATGCAAGGAACTGTGTTGGGCCTGAAGGGCTACCTCTCACTTTTCTCCTTGGTTACTCTACTCTTATCACATCAGCTTCTTGCTGATTCTCAAAAATACCAAGTATGTTTCTGCCTCAGGGCTCTGTGTTTATTCCCTCTGCCTAGAATACTCTTCCCTCAGATATCCTCATGGATCACTCCCTCACCTCATGCAGATCCCTACTCAGAGAGGCTGGCTCTGGTCCCTCTAACAAAAAAGCACTCTCAGGGGCCAGTCCAGTGGCCTGGTGGTTAAGTTTGGCACGCTCTGCTTTGGTAGCCCGGGTTCAGTTCCCAGGCACAGACCTACATCACTCAGCAGCCATGCTGTGGTGGCGACCCACATATAAAATAGAGGAAGACTGGCTACAGATGTTAGCTCAAGGCAAATCTTCCTCAAGCAAAAAGAGGAAGATTGGTGACAGATGTTAGTTCAGGGCAAATCTTCCTCAGCTAAAAAAAAGAAGGACTCTCAGTTCCCTTATCCTGCTTTATTTTCCTTCACAGAACTTATCACCACTGGACATTTTACAGCTACTTTTTGCTTATTGCCTACCACACCCCCCCCCACTAGCATGTAAGCTCACACTCACAGAGGCTTTGGCTGCTCTGTGCACTGCTGTGTCCCCAGCACTTAGAATAGTGCTTGGCACATGTGAGGTGCTGACATACCTGCTGAGTACACCGCTGAATGACAGTGAAATGGGAAGCCATTCAGAGCAGGAGAACAACATGATCAGAGCTGAGCCTGAAGAAAAACGATCCATTAGCCGCACAAGGATCATTCCCTAAAGGGTCTGTAAGCATTCTCGCTACTAAAGTTAAAGAAATCCTGGGTTAGGTAAAAGGTGAAGAAGATTTGAATTAGAACCATGGTTTAATGAGCACCTATTATGGAGACACCTCAGTAAATAATTCAGTCACAGCCCCTGCTCTCACAGAGTTACAATACTGCATATAATTATGTAACTATTATTGTGATAAATGCCACAAGATACACATAAAAGAGAGAGGGCAAGCCAAAGCCAATTCCAGAGTTTCAATCCTATGTGATTAGATGGATGGTGTGCCAACCTTACACAAAGGTAACAAAAGAAGAAACGGTTTAGAAGGGGAAGAGGCCTCATTTTTTAAAAAATTTATTTTATTTTATTTTTTTGAGGAAGATTAGCCCTGAGCTAACATCTGCTGCCAATCCTCCTCTTTTTTTGCTGAGGAAGACTGGCCCTCAGCTAACATCCGTGCCCATCTTCCTCTACGTTATATGTGGGATGCCTGCCACAGCATGGCTTGACAAGTGGTGTGTAGGTCTGCACCTGGGACCCGAACCAGTGAACCCCCGGTCACCGAAGCAGAACATGTTAACTTAACCAGTGCACCACTGGGCTGGCCCCAAAGAGGCTTCACTTTAGCCATAATGAGGATGAGGATCAACAGGACAAATGGAAACGCAGGTCTAGTATTTAGGAGTGAAATAAGGGGTAGAAATATAGATTTGAAAGCCATTTGTAATTCATAGACTATGCCAACAAATCTTTACTTGGAAGACGTGTTAGCACAGTGTGTTTTGCTGGTCCTCAGGACAGCTCTGTCAAGGTTACATGATATTTAGATTTTACAGATCACAGAAAAAATAAGCTTACAACATGTGTGCATCATTTAAATATGTATCTCTAGGGGTCGGTCCCGTGGCCGAGTGGTTAAGTTCCCATGCTGCATGTCTGCGGCCCAAGATTTCACCAGTTTGGATCCTGGGCACGGACCTGACACTGCTCATCAAGCCATGCTGAGGCGACATCCCACATGCCACAACTAGAAGGACCCACAACTAAAATATACAACTATGTTCCAGGGGGCTTTGAGAGAAAAAGGAAAAATAAAATCTTAAAAAAATAATAAAATAAAAAAATAAAAATGTATCTCTTAGAAGTTGAATCCTTTTAAGTGACCATCTGAAATGCAGCTACAGGGCTGAGCCAATAAATTTTGGCTCTTAACAGCTGAGGCAGCATGCTACAAAAGCTTAAGAATAGGAAAGATTACTCCTTAGTATCAAATGTTTCTGATCACTGGGTTTGGATACAAAGACAAATTCTGTTTTTAGTGTCTTCAGAGTCACAAAGCACTATAAGCAATCTCACTTTCCTACCTGGTAACAAGCCTACTTGAGCTCATTATCTCTTTTTTAAAAAAAATTGTCATAAAATATACATAACATAAAATTTACCATTTTCATCATTTTTAGGTATACAGCTCAGTGGCATTAAGTACATTCACATTGTTGTACAACCATCACCACCATCCATCTCCAGAATTTTTTCATCTTCGCAAACTGAAACTCTGTACCCATTAAACACTAACTCCCCATTCTCCCTTCCCCCCAAGTCCCTGAGCAATCACCATTCTACTTTCTTTCCGTATGACTCTGACTGCTCTAGTTACCCCAGTTAAGTGGAATCATTTGATATTTGTCCTTTTGTGGCTGGCTTATTTCCCTTAGCATAATGTCTTTAAGGTTCATCCATGTTGTAGTACGTGTTAGAATTTTCTTCCTTTTTAAGGTTGAATAATATTCCCTTGTATGTATGGAACAAAATGTACCACATTTTGTTTATCCATTCAACTATCAATGTATCCTTGGGTTGCTTCCATCCTTTGGCTATTGTGAATAATGCTGCTATGAACGTGGTTATACAAGTATCTGTTCTTGAGCTGATTTTTTGAAGAGCATTTTTGTGTTCTGATCAGTTACACAGCACACTCTGCTCAGACATACTGCGTCATATTTGAATTACTGATCTTCTACTTTGCCTGCCAAAAGCCCAAACTCTGGCCCTTACCTTCGCGGCCCTGAACACAGCTGGTTAGGTCCACTGGAACACAGGAGCCATCACGGTCTCCTCTGGGCTGCCATTCTGTAAGCAGCTAAGCATCCTCAGCTTCAACTGAGACAGAAAGGGAGCACGGTGTCTTTAGTTAACGCTTTGGAAATAGTCTGCTTCAAGCTCCAGCAGAGCCACAAGATGAGACACAAAATTTAACAGTAACTTCTCCCATGTCAGTTATTAAGTCACCAAACAGGACAGTCCCATGATCACCCGCAGTGAACTGGAAAAAAAATGTTCCTCACTTCTGGTTCATCAGTACTCTTTAACAAGAGATGTTTCCAACTTCTAGATACTGTGTTGAAACTACAGAAGTATACGCTCCGGCAATAAAGCAAGCGCAAGCTATTCCAAAAGTCTTAAACTTTACAAAGGTCATATCAGTATACAACAGGGGTCAACCAACTATAGCCAATGGGTTTGGCCCACGCCTATTTTTGTAAATAAAATTTTACTGGAACACAGCCACATCCATTCGTTTAATTACTGTACTTTGGTGTTACAACATCAGAAGAGAGCGGTTGCAACTGAAACTGTATGACCCACAAATCCTAAAATACTTACTATCTGGCTCTTTACAGAAAATGCTTGCCAACTCCTGGTTCACACATCTTGGCTCATTCTCTCTTCTCTCATTCTCTCTTCTCCCCAACTGGGAACAAGTGGTGATGTGATCAGCTGTTTGGGTGGAAAAGGTCTTCCTAAATTAATTGGAGAAGCTGGCTGGTTCCATACCAAAAAGGAAATGGGAGTCCAACACTCAACAAGTTAAAAGAAGGAAGGTAGGTGCCATGCCTGTAACTTAGGAGGGGCTAGGAACACACCTTTAGGAAAACCATGTGGTCTCATTTTCCATCAACCAGTCTATACACTGAATCAGGTATGACCAAGGGACAAACAACGGAGTCTCATGTACAAAATAACAACGGAACGGCCTGCAGTAAGAAGCATCTTAAATTTGCCCAGCCAGTGGCCAAGCTCCCAGAAGTCTCAGGGTGAGCCCCATGAACGGTGCTCGGCTGGTAGCTGATCTTCCAGATGCCTCCAACTCTCTTTCCCCACCCACATGTCAGGCAGCATCAAGCTCTCTCATTCACGTTATTGGTCTCCAAATTTAACAGCATTACCATAACATAACTTGAAGAAGAAAGAGAGCAAAACTGACTTTTTGATGAGTATGAATTTACATCACAAGAGCACATGTGTTCTCAAGGAGCACATTCTTCCTCTCAGTTCTAATTGCTCATTAAAAAGAGGCAAGGCCGAAAATGAATACAACTACCTGACAAAAATCAGTATAAAACCCCAGGAATGGACAATATTCAGAAGCACAAGTTTTCCAACACAGTGTCATTTCTAAATCCAAAGAGTCAAGAATTCATATGTCCAGAAGACTAGCAGAAAAAGCCTGCATCTTTCTTCTCTTCTGAAATAGAACAGTGGTGTTACATCTGGACATACACATCGCTGTCCTCCACGCTCCATGCTGCAGATGGGGTTTGTTTCCTGCTCTGCTTCACACCATCAGCAGGGGAGGTGAGTAATCTGACAGAGCATGCAAAAGCATCGCTTCCATCAACAAACAGCTTGGATCTCAGCTAATATAGCTTTGTGCCTTGGGCAATCCTTTAATATCTCTAAGCTTCAGGGTTTTTTTCATCTGTAAAATGAATGACTTTGATAGAAGACCTCTACGGCTCCTTTTCACATGATTATTCTAGCTCTATAATTATACCTATGTAACTCACTACACATAACATAAAAATGGCATGCATCAACAAGTCCTTACT
>NC_060267.1:138646246-138755895 GCF_021613505.1 Equus quagga
GTGTGTGTGTGTGTGTAGGAGGCTTCTCTCTCTTCTAAGCTTAAGGGTCAGCAAATAGTATGCAGGTTTGGTAACCCCCATTCTGCTCTCACAAATAAAGAAAAAGAAAGGAGTATGAGAGGTGAGGGGAGAATATAAATACATGAATCTGGTGATTCTAGATCTCATGAATAAGGAGTCGTTGAGAACACTCATTGAATCTGGAGAGTCTGCCCAACTTGCTAGACCCAGATGAACCTGACACATGCGGCCTGAGCACTGGGATCCTGGTAGCCAAGAGGAAAGGAGATGAAAAGCAACTGTTGGGAAGAGCGGATGAGAGCCTCTGTGGATGCAAACCTCTCTACCCAGTCCAGGCCCTGTGCTATAGGTTGCCAACAAGTCTGGCACTACTATCCTCCTAACCTTTAAGATAAAATGATTGCCAAGGAGGACCCTGGGCTTTTTTTGATAGAAGAATAATACTCAGTTGGATTCATAACTTGAGGTGGGCTTCAGGGGAACTGCTCTCAAGACTGAATGCAAAATTTTCCATGTATGTAAGTATGTACATTTCTCTGGGAGGAAGGTTCATCGCTTTCAGTTTTTCAAAAAGGTTCAAGTCACCACAGATATATAATGTGATAAAAAAAATTCCAATACATTACCTTTTTCTGTTATGCCTCTACTTAACCCAATAGGCACCCGAGGAATTTAAATTTCAAATATTTCCAAAAAGAAAATTAAGCAAGTTTCAAGAGTTGACAGTGAATTTTGAGGATGTGGCATGCCTGCTAATGCTGACTTTCACACTCTCCCTAAAATTCGGGAAGATAGAAAAGATGACATGTTGTAAAGGATGAGTACAATTGACCTGAGGTAGCTTAATTCACACAGCAGCAGGTGAAATCAGTTCAGTCACCATCAGTGACAGTAGAGACAACAGGAGAGCATGAAAGGACACTTGACCCGGATTATGGAGAGCAGGAGTCTAGTCTTTAGTCCTAGTTCTTCCTAATTCAATCTATGACCTTGGACAATCCCTTCTCCTTCTGGGCTTGGGTCCTCATCTGTTAAACGCAGGCAGGCTATTGAAGTAGAGTGGTGATTTGCAAACTCTTTTAATGCAATGAACATTATGTTTAGGTAAAATCATCCAGAATTCATCAGAAGCTAAAACAAATTCAAAATGGCAGGTTGAACACACGTGTTTATCTCCACTCCCTCTAGAAACTCCATTAAGTTATTAGTCATAAATATCTACTACTTACTGAGCACTTACCACATGATTGCTTTAAGTGTATTAACTAGTAGAATCCTTAACACTCTCATTAGGTAGGGATGAACCCCATTTTACAGATGAAGGAACTGAATCACCAGCATTTAAGGAACTTGCTCATTTTCACAGCTAATAAGTGGGAGATTCAGGATTCAAACCTAGGCAGTCTGGCTATACTACCTCTCAGACTGACAATCAAGGAAGAGCAAAGCTTCCAAGGAAAAAGCAGCTGAAAGAGAGAGTAGATTGGAAATGGTACCAAATTTTGGAAGAGGAAAAGCAGACAAATGAGTAGGAGCTGACTTATATGGAGAATACTGAGTGCTGCAGACGGATGGCAAGCCACTGCAGACCCTCCCCCCTCCAAAACTCAACTGCTGGAGACACAGGTTTCCTCTGAAGGTGTGCATAAGGAAGGCTGAAAACAGGCAGTATTGATGCCCTTCCCAAGGCAAGCAACTGCTCCATCACCCCTCCCAGCAGAATACCGGAGGTTTACTCTTTGGACAGGATGAACTAGAGACTCCAGACTTGGGTAACCAAGTTACCACTGAAGACAGGGAAGTGGTACCATTCAGGGGGATTAAGTGAAAGTCTGCATACTGAAGCAAGAGCCCCCAGTCCCTCCTACCATAAGGTTCCTAGAATGACAACAGTTAGGCTTATTCCACCTAGGCAGAAGCCTGAAGGAAGATCCATGGACTCTAAAAATATCCCATTGAAAAGGACAGGTCCATCATACTATGGCTGTGGCTCTCAGAATGTGGCCTCAGGCCAGGAGTAGCATCACTGGAGAACTTGTCAAAAATATAAATTCTCAGGCTCACATTAGACCTACTGAATAAGAAATTCTGGGGTACAGCCCAACAACCAGTGTTCGAAAAAGGCTGCCAGGGGACTCTGATGCCTGCTAAAGTTTGAGAACCACTGCCCTATGGGGAGGCCCACTAGTCAATAAACCTACCCCACACCAAAAAGCTTCCAGCAAGATTTTCAGTGCCTATGTATTTGGAAGACAGTCTGGAATCACCAGAAGTCTCAGGAAAGACTCTGTCCTGAAAGACAGAGACCAAAACAGATTTCACAGAGCAGCTCTAATGAAGGGGAGTGAAATGAGGCAGAGTCTGGTTTGCCTGGGCTCTCTCTGGCCCTACCATCACACTGCCATTGAGCTACTCCTCAGGCTCTACAGAACAGTTGGAAAACCAAGGAAGGAGATCCTCTCTACAGTTCTGTCCAGCTCTAGCCTGTGCCTTTATACTGGTGCTTATGTCCCAGACCCTTGAAACTAATACAGCAATTTAGACTGACACTCTTGGTTGGAACTACCTCTGATAATTTACTTGTCCCTTTGAATGAACAAAAAGCATTTTAATGGAAAAATCATGCAAGCATTTTTATGCTAAAGGGTTGCTATATCCCGTAACTGCTTTAAATGCAAAGGCAAAATGCACTGCTGTAATTTATGTAGAAGTATCTGCGACCATCCCACTCTACCATGTCCTTCTTGTTTCTCTGTGTCTTATAAGCTTTCCCTGGCTCACCCTTACAGCCTAAATCTTAACCCAAAAATTCTCCCCATTACTGCTTTTCACCAGTCTCTACTCACCCCAAGTGGTACTGCCACAACCAGATCATTCTTCTGCTTACACATCTCTAGCAGCCTCAACATCTTCTATCATGTAATCACTATGGACAAAAACGTCTCATTTATATTTACTTCCTCTGCCTCCTTTAGTCCAGCTCATTTGTCTCAAACCCCTTGGTTCCCTGCTAAAGATCCTTTCCCCTCTCAGGCCACTTCACTCCTCTCCAGGAAAACTAATCTTCTTTGCGAGCGGTTTAGAGTGCTGAAACACTTATGCCAAGAATTATGCAAGGAATACCATAAATTTTCACATTTAATCCTTACACTAATACTGAGAATTAGGAATCATCCCTATTTTTACATTTGGAAAACTGACGCTTAAAGAGATTAAGTTACTTGCCCAAGGTTACAACTAAGATTTTAACCCAAATCTTTCTATTTTCAAAGCCACACTCCTCACCACTCTACTGTACTGTCTCCTGAGGTCTGACTCAAATATGTGGAAGAAGAAAAGTTTCCTTAACCCTGTAGAAAATAAGAAGAGCAAAATGATCTCTGCTCTGTTTTTAAACAGGGTCTTCCACAGATACTGAGAGCCTTCTAGTCAAAGTCCAACAGGGAACAAGTCTTGCAGGAGCATGTCCCCACCTGGAGGGCTCCACATGGCTCAGCAGCTTGGCCAAGGAGCAGCACGGCATGCCTCTCCAGCATGAGTGCATGCAAAGCACAGGAGGAAGGCTGGCTCTTGCGCCCAGAACGCCAGTAAGGAACTGGTGGTTAAGAGATCCCTCTGCCGAAGCAGCCCATCAGTCCATTCTCCCAGACCGCTGTGCTGGTGGCGGTGTGACTTCCAATGTGAGGCAGAGTAGCTGCCCATCTCATAGGACTTCCAGACTTGATTTTAAAACCTCTTAGGAGACAAGATAGTAATCTAACAATCAAGGACAAGCAAGGACTCCTAAGGAAAAGCCTGCGCCTCTGCGACAGCACAGCTAACTCCGAGAGGCACAAAAAAATGTCTATGGTGTCGATAGAAGGTGCTTCAGTGGTGCCCACCAGAATGTAGAGACTGCCACCGCCCCTTCCTCCATAGAGGGGCTGCAAGCCCATTTTTTCTTTCTGTGTGACAGAAAAGGGAAGCGGGCACCCCAATGTCTCCCACTCCGAGGGCCTCAACGGCGCACCTCTCAGCCTTTCCTTCTAAGGGTTGAGAGGCTGTCCCTGTCCGTCTCCCCACTCAGCCCCAATCCCCTTCTCCCATTCGACACCTCTCTCCCGTACTCGGTCTCCCTCCAACCTCCTTTCCCCACCCCTCTGCCCGCTAGAGCCTCTTCCCCTATCCGCCGCCCCTCTTTCCTCCCCACTCGGTTCCTTTCCCCTCAGCCCCGCGCCGCGAGCCCCTCGGTACCTTGAGCGTCACATCGCACAGCTTGCCCTGCCGCCGAATCTCCTCCATGACGCCGTAGCCGCGACTAGGCAACTCGGACACGGAGAAGTGCACCAGATCCTCCAGCTCCTCCGCGCCGTCCTCCACCATCTTCCTCGGCCGCCGCGACTGCGCAGGCCTGGCCGGCCAGCCCGAAACTAACCAGGGCGGGGCGAGGGCGCGCGCCGACTGCAGCCCGGAGCGCAGGGCTGGAATCAAAGGAGCCTGCGCGGCCGCCGTAGTCACAGGCAGCTCTGCGCCGGAAGCCCTGCTGCCCCGCTTCCTGGTTCATGAGCAGCCCTCGTTCTCTCACTATCCCTGACCCTGGCTTCGCGCCGGCAGCTTCCGCAGTCTTCCTAGATTAATCAGTCCCGTCTCCCGTCCTCCTGACTCTGCCCTGATTTTACTCTTATCTCAACAGAGGACCGCGGACTCATTTCCGCCACCATCCGGATACTTCCGGAATCTCTGCGAGCCGCCCGTTGCCATGGCGACTGTGTACACAGCCCGGCAGCAGTGCGTGCCGGGTTTCGGTCGCTCCTGTCAGTGGTTGCGCTGCCGGACGGCCGCTACTTCAGGAGCGGTGAGCAGGGGCCACGAGCAGCCGGGATGGGGAGAAGGGAGGGAGTGTACGCCCCGGGGACGGGCAGCGGCTGGATTCCCAACACTGCTCCGCCCGGATTTTCCCCAGCTTGGCTTGATATGTGAAACCCGGGGGGAGGAGGGCGCGGCATCGCCCGGGCCTTTTCAGCCTGGCTGCGGCTTAGGGTCTTCGGATCTAATGTCCCGTGGCTCCACGAGGGTCCTGTGTCGCGCCTGAAGTTCCGAGGTCGCAAGGCTAAGGACCAGAGGTCTTCTGGACTCTTATGTACTAGTCAGTTTTCGAACTGGAGGGAGCTTCAGGATGGCTAGTCCAAGCGCTTCGCTTTACGGATGAGGAAGCAGCTCCAGAGAGGGACAGGAATGGTCCCAGGGTCCACTGCCTCCCAGACTCCACACAGGTGTCCAACATGTTGGGTGAAAAAGGAGAAAAGCCAGTTCTGCTCGGATCCGAGTCTTTTGTTTAGCCCAAGGCTGGGTACATTTGGACTCTGTGTTTGGGGGTTCACATGCTCCTGCCGCTCTGGTGGGTATGAGGGCTCCCCATGAGATCCCCTGGTCCGAGCAGGAGCGCTGCAAGATAGGGACCCGCCTGGTGCCTATGTCCCAGCAGACGCTCCGTCACCTTTCATCGAGCTTTCAGGGGTGCTTGGTGGCAATCCTATTCATTCCTACCCCTAAAACAAATGAGGAAACCCCAAGCCTCTCAGCAAGGAGGTCTCCTGGTGGCCACTCAGAGGTTCACTTATTTACACCAGAAATAGCTAAGAGTGTGGCACACATGAGACAGAGGTATTCTCTATAAGATCCTGAGGGTGAAGGAGCCCACTAAAAGGGAGGGCATGGTGAGAAGCTGAACATGGCTTCTCACAAGAGGTGCCTGGAAACCAAGTGTCCTCCTGGAAGAGCTCTGAGCTTCGGGGTTGGAGATGGTGTGGGAGAGGGGTGACATCATATGCCCCTTGGGATTCTCTCAGTAGTGACTGAAGATGGACCCACATATGGAGATTCAACCACCCTCCGACTTCCAGCCACGACCATCACTATCACCCACCATTTCTTGAGCACCTGCTTTATGCTAGGCACTGTTCTGGACATTGATGGGGGATTCAAAAGAGAGAAAAGGCACAGTCCTATCCCTCAAGCAGCTTGTAATTTAATTTGGGAGTTGAAACCCACTCAAATGATGCGGCGTAAGAACAATAACAAGCATTATTTCAGTAAGTGCAAGATGGCATGGGGTCCCCAAATGTCTGGGTGTTGAGGGGCTGCTATGTAGCAGACTCGCAAGAGGGGTGTAGTTAATAGAGAAGGCTCGCCTCAAGTGTATATTACTCTTGGCATGTCTGGAGCCGTGGGTGTGAGCATGGGGAAGGCCTTGGGAAGCACAAATAGGGTGACTGCATGTGCATGTTGGCAAATTGCAGGGCAGAGAAGCGGCAGGCTCTGAGGGGACGGTGATGCTTGGAGCTTGCCTGTGCTGCCCTTGTGCTGTCAGTGAGTGAGGACTGCTGGGAGGGAGGCCTGGGTACCTGCCCCCAGACCTGCCCTACTTCTTCTTTTTGGTCTGTTTCGGAGGGCACCCTGGGTAGCATCTTAACTTCCCTGAGCAGGAGGATGGGCCCTCGGATTGGTCTGGGGAATGGTTCTTAGAGCTTTAGAGATTGAGGGTAAGTATTTGCTTGAGTCAAAACATACCTCCCTCTACTCTCAACTTCTCAATAGCCTAGATCAAAGTGAACTTAGAGATGAGATGTTCTCTTCAGTTTCCTCAGTTTGGGATTCATGTTAGAGCCATTTGTGGCTTTTTATTTCTAGAGCTCAATTTTGGAGACAAAAATTTTAGGACCGAAATTGGACAAGCCATTATCTTTGCTTACCTGGATACCCTTCAGATTCATTTTCTAAAAATTGAAAGGTCTGAATGATCCCACAGTGGCTGGGAAAAGACATCCATGAAATAATCACTTGCAGAGTGGAGGAAGGAGACACACACTCTGTAATAGGCAAATATGAAAGTACAATATTTGCTTATTTGCTTTGACATCTAAAGGGGTTCAAGTTTTATTTTGTCCACATCATTGAAACAGTAAACTGAAATGGCAGGGCCTGTCTCTATTTAACTTGCTTCTGTCAAGATACTTAATGCCACCTGATGTTAGTTACTATAATTGTAAGAGGAAATCAAGTGGTCACCACAGGTTGTGTCTAGAAATGTGGAGGGATGTTAATGTTTTAAAAGCCTGGAATCATTTTTATCAGGTAACACTCATTGAACTTCTCTTAAATAATACATGTAAAGTTTTAATGTGCTTTTTTAAAAAGTGAAATAATTAACTGTCATTAAAAGGAGAAATCCCTGTCATGCATGAACTTTTCTTTACAGTAAAGGTCTTGAAAATTGACTTTTTAAAAATATTAAATATCATATCAGTTTATTTGTTAGAGTGCCCATGAAAGTACAGGTTGTTTTAGGGGCAGATGCCTCGTTTCTTATTGAACTGGTCCAACTTCGACAGGGGATCGAAAGAGAAGTGGATGATGCAGCACGCATCCTGACCCTTAGGCCTTGTCTCTAGTCAAAGTCTGTTTTGTACTTTGTGGAGCATTAACTCTAAAGGAGTTTTTAACATTCTTTCTTTATATTCATGGTTCTATAAAAGTGAAATTATTGAAATTTGAGAGCCTAGTTTTAGGACTACATGACCATAAGCTACTTGATGATATTGTTCAAATTATTTCAAAAGAAGGAAAGAAAAAATATTGGATTGATCTTAGAAAAATTTATATGTAAAATTAGAAATGTTTCATCTTGGAACAATTTTAAATTGTATTATGTTAATTTACACAGTAGTTTTGAACACTGAAGTTATTTAGTGTATTTTCGTAGACCTTTGTCTTGTTTTCTAATATTACTTAACTGGATTTAACACAATTGATTATGATTACAGATAGATTTTCACTTAGCTTTTCTTAGAGCTCTTGACATTTTCTCTCAGTATTTAATCCTTTGTCATCAGTGTGTCAGAGGCACCTGAAGAGCTGATGAAGTTTTAAGTTCCCCTTAAAGCAGTAAAAATCAGTACAGTTACTACTGCTATTTAATAATCCTCTGTGCTTCCCCACTTTATGTCAATGCTAGAACTGAAATTTACTGTCCAATTAGTATTAATATTTTTACGCAGACACTCTCAGGAGAGAGCCTAGTGTGATTTGACTGAGGAGACTAATATCCAATAAAATATGAGATTTCTTGGTGATGATTTGGGGGATTGTACAATTCAATTTTTAAAAATTTTTATAAAATGCTTTAGTTCAGCAGGATCTTAGGGATCAATTAACTCTCCCTTCAGTGCAACAATCCCTTTTGTAGCATCTCTGCTAGTTGGTATTTTGACTTAGCTTGACTGTTTATGGTGCTTATGGTCCTTCCCTTGTGAAAGTCTTTTCCATTATAGGACAACACTACGTGAAGGGAAGGTCATTTACCTAAATCTGCCTCTCTATCGCATATATCTATAAGCTTTCATCCCACTCCATGAAGCCACATCAAATGTTTATTTTAACATTTTTTTTTTTTTTTTTTTTTAAAGATTTTATTTTTTCCTTTTTCTCCCCAAAGCCCCCCGGTACATAGTTGTGTATTCTTCGTTGTGGGTTCCTCTAGTTGTGGCATGTGGGACGCTGCCTCAGCGTGGTCTGACGAGCAGTGCCATGTCCGCGCCCAGGATTCGAACCGACGAAACACTGGGCCGCCTGCAGCGGAGCGCGCGAACTTAACCACTCGGCCACGGGGCCAGCCCCAACATTTTATTACATATGTTAATTATTTGTGATGGTATAAATGAAGGAAAACAAATATATTTGTGTCTACCTGAAAGAAAATGATGAGCATATAGTTAGGTTTTAGGAAGGAAAGTGGAGGTGGAGCACTTTCTGTGATTTTTCTCTCAGTAGAGTGCCAGAGAAGAAAGAATATTTGATTATAGGCTAGATTAAATATACTTCGAAGGAATCTTTTTCTGATCGAAGTTAGTGTAATAGAGTTAGAGAGGGAGGTGCTGCATCTGAAGTAAGATATGTTAATGAAGAAAAGAAAATTAGTTTTAATGCCTTTCATAGGAAGTATTTTAGAGGAAAATATAATGAATAAAGCAAAGCATAAGTGGACTCAGATACAGAACATTTCTAGAAAACACGTCAAAGTTTAGGCCACTAAAGGGAGCATTCTTTTTGCTTTGTGTTTCAGTCTCTTAGGGGTCATTGGTAGACAATAGTGAGGCAGCCTGTAAAGTAGGAAATACATGTACTTGTTGAGCAGTGTCCTGCGGGCAGAGCACTGAAACGCTGAGGAGTGAAAGCAAGATGGGCTCACAGAGGGCCAGGAAAGCTGGACTGCACATCACTCTTTTCTAATTTTTTTAATGAATGACACCTCCCCTCTAATTGTTGTTTGATGATGCCTACTTACAATTTCGCTATTTTCTTCCTTTTAGCTAGAATGAGTACTAGGAAAAAAGTTCATGCATTTGTCCGTGTCAGACCCACCGATGACTTTGCTCATGAAGTGATCAGATATGGAGATGACAACAAAGTAAGTGCAATGCGTTTGCCTTTACCTGCTGGGCCTCTCTGTGCCACCTCGCTGCAGTGTGACCCTGTTTCCAAACACCATTTTAAGGACCCAGACAGAAGTGGTAAGAATTCAGATGGACTCTAGAGTCCATCAAATCTAAACCACTCCCCCGCAATGCTCTTGCTGAGGAAACTGCCATTTTTGATTCTTTTTGGTTAATAAATTTACCTTTATCCTTGTATCTGACACAAAAACTGACATTTGTCCCCACTCATAAAACTTTCTGGTGATCAGATCTGTCTCCCTGGGGGTACGGTAAGAATGTCTTAAGTTGGTTACTGTTAAACTTGCCAGAGCAGTGGGAGAAACTCTTATCGAGAGAACTGGAAAGATTTATCCATCCTCATGTCCTCACCACTGTCAGGAACCTTTCTGAGGCCTATGACAGGCTTAGGACAGCTTGAGAGTGTTAAATGTTTTCATTGAGCAAACATTTGTGGATCTATGGGCAGCACTGAAACATTTTTTAAGGGAGGAATTCGAGGGTAAACTGCTCAAGTTTCAAAAGTTGTAGCAGTCAGAAACAAGCTCATGTGGAGCCCTGTGAAGTGTACGCTGCTGGACATGGTTTCAGTGAGCACAGAAGAGCAGAGCATTTAATATGTGAATGGACCAGCCTCTCTCAGTTAGTTTATCTGCCTGTGGCCAAGTCTTGATTCCTGGACTAAGACGGCCAAGACACCAGTGAGAGTCTGTTTGCATCAGAAGTCCCCGTTGCGAAGACTGGAATCTACCATTGACCTAACCCAGTATGTTCCTAAACCAGCTGCTGCTATCTAAAATATTTTTTAGAAATCTTTGCATCTAAAAATCTGCTGATTACAAGTAAGTAAGCACCCTCTATTTACTCTAATACCAGTGAGTAACTGTCTGAGAAGTCCAGAGTCTTTTCTGTAGCTGTTATTTCATCATTACTCACATTGACCCACAGCGTGTGTGTGGGAGTGGGTGCTCAACAGAATACTGAGGGAGGCCTCATCGCCAAAAACCAAAGAGATGCGGCTCAAGCCCAGGCTTCTCTCACCAATCTCACTGTTTTCTCTGGCCTAATTCAAGACCTCCCAGTGCTTATTGAATGGATCTAAAGTTTGTTTAATAAGAGCATGATGATTGTGTTTGACTCCATATTCGTAGATGGGGGAACCAAGACAGACAGCACCCTGCAAACTAGGATGAGACGTACTGAAACTAGCAAGTGCTCCAGTCTCTTGATCCTTCCACCTTAAGGGTCGTGTGGTCTCCCTGCAAGAGCTTCCTTCCATCCCAAAGAAATCATCTGGAATATCAGCCCATATGTGGGAGTCCCTATTCTTCCTAAAGTTCACTTCCTCTATTTCTTCCAGGTCAGGTCTTGGCTATCAGCAACTTTTTTACACCAGTTTCCTAACAAATACAAATAACTCCTTCTTTCTCTCTCTCTTCTCCCCTCTCTTTCTCTCTCTGTCTCTTTTCCTAGAGCATTGATATTCACTTAAAAAAAGATACTCGGAGGGGAGTTGTCAATAACCAGCAGACAGACTGGTCTTTCAAGCTGGATGGAGTTCTCCATGATGCCTCTCAGGACTTGGTTTATGAGACAGTTGCAAAGGATGTGATTTCTCAGGCCCTCGATGGCTATAATGGTAATTTAGTTAATTAACTGTTGTTTTATGTAAGAACCTGCAGAACCCCTTTTGGAGGAAGAGTTGCAAGTATTTTATGGTGAATAAAATAAAATATAACCTCACTTACTAATTTTTGTTTGCTTGTCTGCCTCCATGTTCTTGTGATGGAAAGCTTACTTCCTTGATGACATTGTGTGCATGGCTTGATCCAATGTCCTGGGATCCTACCTTTATAAGGAAGACTAAATGACCCTGGCTCTCTATAGGTCATGAGGACTTAACTGTTGTCCTGTTTCAAATCTCTCAAATATTAGTTTTGAAGATAATGTCCTTATGATGTACTTGATGGAGTCCAAACATTTTTTCTCTTGGCTACCTGCTCGGAGCTGTTTCCATTCATTCTACCAGCGCAGTCAATCTACTGGTCATACTCTGGTATAGGATTATTTACGTGTATCACTACAAACTTGAGTAGAGTTTGATTTTCTTTACAAATTAAAAGCAGCTTTATTGGGAAATTTTTATAAACTTGTTCAGTCTAAGATTGTTTTAAAGTCTTAAAAGGATTTAAAAATCCTTGGAAAGAATATATCACAGTTTGCAGACTTTGCCCATCTAGTCGCTGTTGACTAGAATGTTCCCTGTTTGCAAGTTTTAAAAATCCATTGAGTATAGATGCCAAAACATTGTACTGTATCTTGTGTGTGATCCATAGGTGTGGGTCATTGACCCTGAGGGAATGCAGCCCTGAGGAGGTAGAGACAGAGGAACTAAGGCCCAGGGAAGTTAAAAGTCTTGGGCTCTGGGTGCTTTGGAGCCACAAATTGGCTCTCATTCCCAGTTGAAATGACTCCTTCGTGCACATTTGTTTTGGGTTAATAGATGCTGTTTCTGACTCCAGCTCAGATGCTGAATTAGGGCCCCTTGTGTAAAACCTACCAAGCAAAGGAACTGGAGCATCCATGTGGCAAAGGCCAACAGTGATTTCTGTGGCCCAGTGTTGCTGGGATAGGTCTGCTGTGTAGATGCCCAGAAGCAGACTTTAGTATAGGTCTGGCTCAGGCCGACCAAGCCAGAAGGAAGAGCAGATGGAAACCAGAGCCCAGGGTTACTGTGTGGTTTGTATCCCAGAGCCTGGTGCTCATGGTAGACCTAAAGGACATGAGAGGTACAAGTGAAAGTCTTCCCAGAAAGGGCAGTGAGACCAGATCAGGATCTGGTTATGGTGGTCTGTTTCTGGCAGTGGCATGGGACCAGCTAGCAGCCCTGTTTGATCCTGTGGGAACTTGCAGTCTACAAAGAATTCTCACCATTAACAGGAAATGCCCTTCTGACTCCCATCTCTTCCTGGGAGTTTTCTTGCCTTCTGCCTGGCCAGCCCCCCAGGGAGGCCTACCCGTGAGACCCTGCCAGTTCATGGCTTTGCTAAAAGAAGGACTGGAGTTCAATGCTCTTATTTCCCTCCTCATCTTTCTAAGAAAATTCCCACTTCCTTTGTTCCCTGGGATTGTCTGCTCTCCTCAGAGGCCCAACGCTCAGATCTTCTCTTGGTAAAAGGAGCAGTAGAACACTACATGGACCACAGATTCAGAACAGATGTCTGTGTTTTGACCATTTATGTCCCTGTTTCCTTGCCCATGTACCCTCAGGGGCAGGAATTCCTGATGTCCTTGGCTGCTCCTGATGGCCGCCTTAACACCAGGGTCCTGGCTGGCTACAGGCATGCTGGGGGAAAGGAGAGCTATGTTGAAGCTATTTTCCTGGATGTCACCAAGACACGTTTTGAAATGTTTGCAGGCACCATCATGTGTTATGGGCAGACGGGAGCTGGCAAGACATACACCATGACGGGGGCAACTGAGAATTACAAGCACCGGGGGATCCTCCCTCGTGCTCTACAGCAGGTAGAGAGTGGGCCCGTGGGTGGGATATCATACAGGCGCCCTCTCTACCATAGATGCTGCTGATCCCAGGTCAGCTACAGGAGACAGTGGGGTCCAGGTGTCAAAGGAGTTGCAGCCTGTAGGGAGGCAGGATATACATGGTGGGGTGTGTGTGTATCAGAAACCTCAAGAAGCTGGGAGTTCGGGTTTCGGACTCTGACCCACGCCTGTGCTGTTTCCTCATTTGTGAAAGAGGGAGTTGGACATGCTGACTGACTTCTTGCTGCTCTGATGGTCTGTAATCCTGTAATTGAGGATTTGGAGGTCCTAATCACGTTCCTTCCTGGTTTTAATGAGGAGAATATGGAGGCTTGCAGAGCTTCCAGGACTGAGTCAGCCCTCGGGATCCGGGAAGTATGACTGAAGACAGCACAGAAGGGCCTGCCTATGGGGTCCACTAACCTGGGTTCTGTAAGGGTCCTCTCTTTGGAGGTAGGAGGCAAAGGGATTTTCCTCAAAAGCATCTTGAGGTTTTATAGCCCTGTCCTGTAAGAAGTGTAGCTGTCCCTCTAGTTTATAACCATTCATGCTCTAATTTTTGAAGAAATATCCTTAATATCCCATGGTCAAAGCTTCAGTATCTTAACATCTTAGACTTTAGTAGTCTAGCCCAGCACTGCCCAATAGAAATATAATGTAAGTCACATATGCAATTTTGAGTTTTCCAGTAGCCATGGTTTAAAAAGTAAAACAGGTGAAATTAATTTTAATAATATATTTATTTAACTCAATATATCCAAAATATCATTTCTACATGTAATCAATATGAAAATTATTGAGATGTTTTACACTCTCTTTCTCATACTAAGTCTTTGAATTCCAGAGTGTATTTTACACTTACAGTACATTTCGATTGAGAGACTAAATATTCATCAAAAATACTTGATCTATATTTAGATTCCATAAAATTTACAGTCAACAAAGTAGATTTATAAACCCAGGTTGTTCCAAACATACTTAAAAGTTTACCAATAATTGAATTTAGTATCAATTTTTAAATTTAAATTAATTAAAATTAAATACAATTTAAAATTCAGTTCCTCATTGGCACTAGCCACATTTCGAGTGCTCAGCAGCCACCTGTGGCTAGTGTCTACCATATTACACAGCACAGATCTAGACTGTTAGAGCAAAGTGGGACCTTGGATTGTCGAGCCCAGTTCCGCATTTGACAGATAAGAAAATCCAGGTCCAGAGAGAGGAAAAGACTAGACCAAAGTCACTTACTGATAAGTACTGGGGAGGGTGTTAGGAGTTGAGAAGGCTGAGTTCTGGCTTGGCTTCTTCCCTTACTACCTGAGTGATCATAGACGAATAATTATATTACATGGAGCTTCCCACAGATGGATATTGCCCTGCCCTGCTTCAATCGCAGGGGAGTTATGAGGATGGAATTAAATAATGGATGTGAAAGAGGCTTATATAGAGTGAGACTACGTAAAACAAGAGATCTTCACTTCAGAGTACTTTCCATTCGTCATGCCTCTACTTCTTGGGACTGTATAAATATTATCCAACCTATAAGTCAGGCCTCAAAAAACTACAAGGTGATAATAAATATCACCTGATGGACTAATAATCATAGTGTTGTTGATGATGATGACCATCACACCAACTAGACTAAACTTTTTTAGGGGAAAGATTTTCTTATTGTACTTCTTGATGTTTCCTCCTGAGGTAAGAACTCCACTAACACTAGCTGGTCATTGAAATTCTGCTCTTGGTGACTGCTGTCAATCTTCCATCTAGGTTTTTAGGATGATCGAAGAACGCCCCACACATGCCATCACTGTGCGTGTTTCCTACCTGGAAATCTATAATGAGAGCCTGTTTGATCTTCTGTCCACTCTGCCCTATGTTGGACCCTCAGTCACACCAATGACCATCGTGGAAAACCCTCAAGGGGTCTTCATTAAGGGCTTGTCAGTCCACCTCACAAGTCAGGAGGAAGATGCATTCAGCCTCCTTTTCGAGGTGAGATGATCAAGTCTAAGGGTTCCTCCCTCCATCCCTTTTTTTCTTTTATTCTCTCCCTCTTTCTTAGTTTTTTACATACTTTGATAACCAGAATGAAAATTAATATATGCTCATTTTGCAAGTTCAGATAGTAATGAAAAAATATAGGACTGAAAAAAATTCACTCATCTGTTTTCTACCTATGGCAACAATAATGTATATTTTGGTTTATTTCCTTCCAGTCTTTTTTCCCGTGCATTGAAATTGTACCCCCCCCTTTCTTTTTTTGAGGAAGATTAACCCTAAGCTAACATCGCTGCCAATATTCCTCTTTTTGCTGAGGAAGACTGGCCCTGAGCTAACATCTGTGCCCATCTTCCTCCACTTTATATGTGGGATGCCTACCACAGCGTGGCTTGCCAAGCGGGGCCATGTCCACACCCGGGATCCGAACTGGTCAACCCCAGGCTACGGAAGCGGAACGTGCACACTTAACTGCTGCGCCACTGGGCCGGCCCCGAAATTGTCCCTTTTTTGGTTAACATTGAATAATGGGCATTTTTGGCATAGAAAAAATAAGGATTAACATCCTTAATATAGAAAAGCTCTTACAAATCAATAAAAAAATTCCCTAGTGTATGTTATTCTTTTAAAGGTAATATAGGTTGGAACTCTTAATACGTTGCTGGTGAAATGTAAAATGGTGCAGCCATTTTGGCAATTTCCTAAAAAGTTAGACATTAATTTTATCAGAAGACCTAGCAATTCTACCCCTAGGTATCTAAGCAAGAGAAATGGAAGTGTATGTGTACACAAAGACTTGTACACAGATGTTCATAACAGCATTATCCATAACTGCCAAAGACTGGAAATAACCAAAATTCCATCAAACGGTGAATGGATAAACAAAAGGTATACATCTATATGTTGGAAAACTTTAGAAATAAAAAGAAATGGAATCTGATACATGCTACAACATGGATGAGTCTCAAAAAAAATTCTAAGTAAAAGAAAGAAGATAACTTATTGTATGATTTCATTTGTTTGAAATGTCCAGATAGCCACATCTGTAGAGACAGAAAGCAGATTAGCAGTTGCCTGGGGGAAGAAGCAGGAAGTGACTGCAGATGGGCCCGAGGGAACTTTTTGGACTGATGCAACATTTCTAAAACAGGATTGTGGTGATAGTTGCACAACACTGTAAATTTACTAAAAGTCATTGAATTCTATACTTAAGACAGTAAAATTTTACACTATTTAAATTAGATGTCAATAAAACTTAAAAAAGAAGTCACATTGGTGTCCTCAGGGCTGACTTAAACCTGGATCCCTTGCATCTACAGGGAAGAAAGAGCCCCTGCAGTGGAGCTGTAGTGGGGGAAGACAATTCCTCTACCCTCTAGGTCCCTTCTGGCTGGTCTAAGAATTAAATTGACATGAGATAGAATAACAGGAGAAAATCAAAGTTGAATAACATATATACATGGGAGAAACCCAGGAAAACTGAATAACTCACCAAAATGGCCAAAGCCCACCACCTTAAATACCATCTTTAGCCAAAGACAAAGGAGGATGTTGGGAGTAGTGGTTTAGGACTTCAGAGGGGAGGAAGGCAATTTACATGGAGATGGAAAAGCAAATGTTTGGTAAACAAATGTTTGCTGGGCCATCTATAGACAATGAGACTGGAAAGAGAACTTTGATAAAAATGGGCTTGCTACTGCCTTCCTGTCTACCACAGCTACTTTATGTTATAATATAGTTATCTTATGGTATTAGCTCCTTCCCGGAACAGGCCTTCTATCTTCAATGCTCTTAGGTAGTTACAGGAAGGTCAAAGTTTCCTTCAGAGTATTTTGTCCTTAAAAATAATCAAGCCAGAGAGACATATTTTGGGGTGACCAATTCTGATCCCCCATATGACAATGGGGTATTCTTGTCTTATTGTTGCTCCTAACATTTCACCATGAAAAATGATGTTTGCAGGAGGTTTTTCATGGCTTAAGGTTAAAGAATGTCCATGTTTGTGAAGAGTTTTTATCATGAATAAATATTTATTCATGCCCTTAGAAGTAACCACTCTCCTTATTTGTATGGTAATCATTTCCTTGGTCTTCTTCATAACTTTACCACCTATAGCATACCACCTATGTTTCCTCAAACAGCATGGTTTAATTTTTTTGAAATTTTTATAAAAGGAATCATATGTAATGAATTCTGTCATTTCTTTTACCCATTACCTACTTTTTATGTGAAATTCGTCTATGTTCTTGCTGTGTGTTTTTCATTTTCATCATTGTATTACATTGTGTGAATACACTACAGTTTAGTTATCCATTCTACTTATTATGGACATTTGGGTTTTCCTAGTTTGGGGATATTTCAGACAATGCCTCTGGAAACATCCTTGTATGTATATCTGGTGCACATAATCATGAATGTCTCTAGGTAAATCCAAGGACTGCAATTGCTGGGTCATAGAGTATGTGTGTCTTAAGCTTTCGTAGATAATGCCAACTATTTTCCATGATGGTATGTTCCCACAGCAGGTTATCAGAAATCCCATTATTCTGACAAAATTTTGAGCAATCTGGCCAGTGTGTAGTGCTTCCCACTGTGGTCTTGGCTTGCATTTTTCCTAATTACCAATGAGATTAAGGACCTTTCCATGTGTTTATTGACCACTTGGATTTCCCTGTTCATGCCTTTTGTTTACTTTCTTTACAGATGTCTTTTTTCTTTCTCTTACTTATTTGTATAAATTTGGTATATTCTGAAAACTAGTTCTTTTTCAGTTATATGTATTGTAAATATCTTCTATTTTCTGTGGCTTGCTTTTTTCCCCCTCTTTATGTGTTATTTGATGAAAAAATTCTTAATTTTAGGTTAGTTGAATGTATATAAATTTTTTGTTTTGGCTTTTTGTGAAAAGAACATATAAGAGGATTAAAAAATAATTCACTGGTAGATTCATCAGTGAAGCCATCTCATCCTGGACTTTTGTTTCTTGGGAGATTTTTGATTACCGATTCAATCTCCTTACTAGTAATTGATCTGTTGATATTTTCTATTTCATCATGATTCAGTCTTGATGTCTGACAGTCTTTATCTTTTAAATGAAGCATTTAATCCCATTTTTACTTAGTGTAGTTACTGATATTTTTGGGTTTAAATCATATTATTGTGTGCTTTCTTGGTTCCATTTGTTCTACTTTTCTTTTTGCCCTCTTTTTAATTGGATATTTTTTGTTATACTTGTTTCTCCCTTTACTAGTTTGGAAGTTATATATTTATTCATATTTGTATTCTCTCTCTCTGTTTATCCTAGAAATAACCTTGCATATTTAGTTAATACACACACACACACACACACACACACATACATATACAAATGAGTATGTATAACTGAGGAAATCTGAATAAGCTCTATGGATTATACCAATGTCAATTTCTTCATTTTGATATTGTGCTATAGTTTTGCAAGATGTTATCATAGAGAGAGGCTGAGTGAAGGGTACAGAGGACCTCCCTGTACATTTCTTTGAAACTTCCTTCTTACAAATAAAAATAAAATGTTATTTTATCATAGCATTATAATTACTATATTATAACATATTTCAAAATAAAATATTTAAAACTAAAAACTTCTAAAAAATCTAAAGTTAATAAAAACCTTTTCCCTCCTCCTGGATTCTACAAGAACTTTAGGATTGTTGCCTTGTCTTTTATGTCTTTGTTTTTTAACCCTGCAGGGCATTATTATTACTGTTTTGTATACTCAGTCTTCTTTTACATTTACTCTCATATTTACCACTTTCATTGCTTTTCTCCTTAACTTTCCATCTGAGATTGTTTTCCTGCTCTCTGATGTACATCCTTTAAAATGAGCATACTGGTGATAAACAATATTTTGCTTTTTGAAATGTCTTTCTTTTACTCTCAATCTTCAAAGATGTATTTGCTGGGCATAAAATTCTATTTTGGCATTTGTTTTCTTTTACTACATTAACACGTTATTCCAAAGTTATGGTTTCCATTGTTATTGGTGAGAAGTCAACTGTCCGTCTATTCAGCAGTCTTGTAAAAGTATGTCTAGTCTGGGTTCTCTGAGAAGCAGACGCCAAGATGGGATTAAATGTGCAAAGATTTTGTGAGGGGAAATTCCTGTGTCAAGGAAGTAGGAAGGGAACCAGGTAAGGCTGGATCGCCATCAAGCCATGATGCAAGTCTTACCTCAAGTGAAGGGAAGGAAGGTCGGGTGGAAGCGTCCTAGACTGCCAGGCAGTGTAAAGAAGTTTCAGTGTAAAGAAGTCAGGAATCCTTGAGCCAAAGTTGGCCAGCTAAGAACAGATCTATATTAGTATCCCTGCCACACTCAGTCATTGGTGGGAAGCAGTCCTTCTTGGACTGGTAGACAGTGAGAGGTGACACAGCCACAGGGTCAGCCAGGCCTGCTCCACAGCCCAGGCCCTTCCCTCCTCTTCAGGTGTTCCACTCTCCCCAGGAAGCCATGGTGTCACTGCTTTGCAGTTTGTTCATAGCATTTCTCAGGGGCCTTTAAGGAGACAGGAGTCCCTCTCGCAAGGACCTTTTTCTCTAACAACAGCCATTTCCGTCACATCTCCTTTTAAGTGTGTTCTGGCCATAGGGTCCAATCCTGTGAATTAGCAGCAAGGGCCAGCTACCCCTTTAAAATTACAAATTATTGATTTTTCCTAATTTTTAAAAGTAATATATGCTCACATACAGAAGAAAGCACAAACCTGTATAAAAAGGGAAATATGACCTATAAACCCCAACCCAGAAGTGACCATTATTAACATCTTGGTAACAGCAGCTGTTTATTCTTTCTTCTATGAATGCTTTTGCATCCCTTAGATTGTACCAGAATATGATTTTGTCGTTCATTCTGTTAATGTAGTGTATCACAATGATAGATTTGCAATGTTGAATCATCCTTGCATCCCAGGGGTAAATACCACTTAGTTGCCATGTGTGAAGCATTTTTTTCTTTTTTGAGGAAGATTAGGTGTGAGCTAACTACTGCCAATCCTCCTCTTTTTGCTGAGGAAGACTGGCCCTGAGCTAACATCGTGCCCATCTTCCCCCACCCCATACATGGGACGCCTACCACAGCATGGCTTTTGCCAAGCGGCGCTATGTCCGCACCCTGGATCTGAACCGGCGACCCCGGGCCACCAAAGCGGAACGTGTGCACTTTACCGCTGCGCCACCGGGTCAGCCCTGTGTGAAGCTTTTAATGTGCTGTTGAAGTCATTTTGCTATGATTTTGGATTTTGCATTTTTCTATTATTAAGAACTAGTTGTCAGTATTTTCCTGGCTGCATAACATTCCATTTGCAGATAGGTCGTTCCCTAATTGCTGGATTTGTGCACTGATTATCGTTCAATATTCATGAATTTTGTAAGGCTTTTAATTCTTATTTATAAAGCTGTTAATTCTTATTGCCACTTTGCTTTTCAGAAAACTATACAAAGTCATGCGTCCCCAGCAATGGGGGAAAGTATACGTCTGGCCTCCAGTTTGTCCTATTCTACCAGTTTAGAAATGCGGTTTGCCTGGAAGACCCAGCTGACTGCAGTGACATAAGATCACTTGGATAGCTGCCAGTATAGTTGAAAAATGACCCAAATGCTTTATTTTAATCTTTCAAAATGTTGTGTATGCTTTCCTTCCTCTTCAGGGAGAGACCAACAGGATTATAGCCTCCCACACGATGAACAAAAACTCATCCAGGTCACACTGCATTTTCACCATCTACGTGGAGGTAAGTTTGAGCTCTTTGAACAGCATGGAGGGGGCGGCGGGTTCCCCCAGGGCCTGCTCTGTCAGAAATTTCTCCCTGTGACAGTGTAACCTCTGTTTGGATGTTTCATAGGCCCATTCACGGACCTTGTCAGATGAAAAGTACATCACTTCCAAAATTAACTTGGTGGATCTAGCAGGCTCGGAAAGGCTGGGGAAGTCTGGGGTGAGTCGGGGGAGCAAGAGGTTCCTTCTCAATAAGCCACAGGCCTTTTTCCAGCATGGGGCCCGTGCACATGGGCCATCGTCACTGGGCATTCATAAGCACAGTCCTGAGCTAGGCACAGTGGAGCGTGTGGGCTTGACCCTGAGGAGCTGGAAGGACAGAATTAGCAGAAGGGGAACAGCTGCTACATAGAGGCGGTTCCTACCTGACAGGATTTTTGTAAACGTTAAATGAGGTGATGGCCCCTAAATTCCTAGCAAGGTGGCTGACACTCAGTAAGCACTCAGTAAATGCCCCTTGCTAGTATTAGCATTTCTTTGTGTATAGTGTGTGTGTTCACATGAATATTTGCATGAGTATTTCATCTCAAGTATGCATATGAGTGTGAGTATTAGCATAAGTATTCACAAGAATATTCAGATGAGCATTCCTATGAGTGTCTGTATTTGTGTGGATATTCACAGGATTATTTGCTCAGGTATCTGTACAGATATTCCTATGTATATTCATATTAGTGCTAATGTTAAGTGAGTATTCATAGGAATATTCACATGAGTATTCATATTCACACGAGCAGTCACAAGTGTTCCTATGAGTATTAATATTAGCCCAAGATGGAATACAATCCTGTGACATTGAGGGAAGACCCTTGTTCTGGAAGGAGGCTTTGGCCTACCCACAGACCTGCAGTGTTCTTGGTGGGGCAGCCTCTCCACTTAGTCTGAAGCGGAACTGCCCTTTGGTTTGTAGTCAGAGGGCCGAGTCCTGAAGGAAGCTACCTACATCAACAAGTCGCTGTCATTCCTGGAGCAGGCCATCATTGCCCTCGGGGACCAGAAGCGGGACCACATTCCCTTCCGGCAATGCAAGCTCACCCATGCCCTGAAGGACTCTTTAGGTGAGGGTGTGGTTGTTGCACAGGGAGGAGGAACAAGCCTGGCACATCTTCTACTGGTGATGATAGAGTTGCTCCCTCCCCATGGCAGTGACCTCAGACACACCTGCAAAGGCAGAATCAAGCAGAGTGCCCTCTTCTTTCACCCATGACATGCCATGCTGTACACTCATCAGAACCTTTGCTTAGGCTTTGCTTCTAAAGGGGATCCCTAAACCAGCTGCCAGAATCCTTCATCACGTTGAAGACCCAGGTGGAGGGCCTCTCCCATGATGTCTTGCCTTCCAATACAGCCTCCCCAGTAGAGGAGCAGGTGTCTTGTCATCCTTTGTGTTCCCAGGCTATTGTGTTGGGCCTGGTGGCAGTCATTGGTGTCTAATTATTAAATGAGTGACACCATGAGCAAAGCCCTGGCCCACAGCCCTCTCCCCTGCCCTTGCCCCTCTGTGCCCAACGCCATCTCTCCTCTGCTGTTTCCCCGGTTCCTCTTTTAGGTACATCTGTTGGCCTCTCCCCCTTCCTTCCCTCTTCCCCTTGCCGCCCAGCTTCATACATGCTTGGGTGTGTCCTCTCTGACCCTATCTTGGTCAGCTCAGGCTGCTATAACAAAGTGCCACAGACTGGGTGGCTTAAACAACAGACATTTATTTCTCACAGTTCTGGAGGCTGAACGTCCCAGATCAAGGTCCGGTAGGGATAGTTCGTGATGAGGACTCTCTTCCTGGCTTGTAGATGGCCGCTTTCTTGCTGTGTTTTCACATAGCATAGAGAGAGAGGCCAAAAAGAGAGTCAGAGCTCTGGTCTCTCTTTCTCTTCTTATAAAGGCACTAATCCCATCATGGGGGCTCCACCCTCATGACCTCATATAAACCTAAGTACCTCCCATCTGAGCCACCTCCAGATACTATCACATGGGAGGTTAGGACTTCAACAGATGAATTTTGGGGCTACACAAACATTCAGTCCCTAATAGACCCCACCAGCCTCAAAGGAATGTCCTGATGGAAAACCCACATGGTTTATGGCCCTTCTGTATCCTGCTTTCTGCAGGGGGAAATTGCAATATGGTTCTTGTGACAAACATCTATGGAGACGCCGCCCAGTTAGAAGAAACGGTATGTAAAGACAGCCAGTGTGACCAGGTTGGACTCCATCCTTATAGGTACCAGGGCTGGGTAAGGTGGCTTTGGGCTAGCTAAGCTGGCACACTAACCATAGACGTTGTCAAGAAAGGAGGCATCCAGAGGAACAGTCGAGCCAAAATTGCTGAGGGGTCCCAGCCAGAATCCAAATACCAAGTAGCAAGGGGCAGAAGCTGTGTCAAGGAATTAGCCAGGCAGGAGACGGGCTCAGTGTGGGAGCCTATGTGAAGAGAGGAGGCTGAGAGCCAGCTTTGTGGAGGCAACGACCATGCTTTCTGGGGTGCTGCTCCTGTGAATTGGAATCACGAAGCATATTGATTCCTTGTTCTTCATAATAACACGTGTTTAAAAATCTTGAAAACAACCAGAGTTCGAGGCTATGGTAAGTATTAAGCACCTGCCGTGTGCAGTGTAGTCGGGGGCAGCTCAGCAGAGATGAGTCATACTTAGCCTTGGGGCTCAGAATTCCCAACCATGGCCCTAAGTAATGTGAGAGGCCCAGACGTATGAGTTCTTTAGAGGAGGGAGGGATTTTTCCTGAAGCTAGGGTGAGGAATGTGGGCGCTGAGCTGGCTTGGTGGTAGGGAAAGCAGAGATGTTCATGGCAGAGGAAACTGGGCCTGAAGGTGTGGGCTGTGCAGGAATATCTAGACACTGCAAGAGGGGGTTCAGGAAAGAGAGGAAGAAGAAGAAACTCGGGCTGGATGGGCCCTGGTGGTCAGGCTGAGGCCTCGGCTGTTCTCCTGCAGGTGGCTGGGCTGTCACGGGGTTGCAGTAGGGGAGGACTGTGGCCAGAGCTGTGATTCAGGTAGATACAGTCAGCAGCTGGACACAGGTGACCTGGGGGGAGGAGAAGCTTATGAGAACCAGGGGTAGGAATACAGGTTAAGGCAGTGACACATGGAACCCACACAGCTGGGTACTCAGCCTAGGGCTCCCCTCTTCCTCTGAAGGGCCACCCACCATAAATAAGACAGATGTGGACAGCTCTCCTTAGACATTTTGCTTTTCAAATGTAGATGTTTAAGGCAAGCTTCAGTCATCTGGAGAATCCACTTCGGTGAAGCAGGTCATCTCCAGGGACACTGCAGGGCAAGACGCTCCTGCACGACCTCCCAGCTTTGTGCATTAGGGATCTTCCCAACTTCCAGGGGGAGTTCTCCTGCCACCTACTCAGTGCCCTGGGACTTGGGAGGCCAGGGAGGGGAGCTCCAGCTGACGTGCAGGCTGCATCCCCAGAGAAAGCCTTCAGGAACCTCCTGGTCTCACAGTATAATAAAGCATGGTGAACCCCAAGAGGAGCCATATGAATATTGGGCCGGCTGGCTGCCTGGTTAAGAAAGATGTCCTCCAAGACAGAGGAAGGCCCCTCTCTCCCCTGAGATGGTCACTGCACAGGAAGCAACTCTCCTGGTATCTACCATCCCCAGAGGCTTGTGCCCACACCACTCAGTATCTTGGCCCTGGCCTGAGCCCACAGAGCCCTGAGGGGCTGCTGAAGGGGTCTTTGAGTTTGGGACAAAAGCATATTGGGGGTGTGGAAGCTAAAGATTCTCTTCTCCAAATGTTGTTAAACAATTCCTGTCATGGGTTGTGTTGCTTTCTGCAGTGACTGCGTGTGTGTGCAGGTGTAACCATGAGGGCCTCATGGCCACACTTGCTGCTGTGCTTGGAGCAGAAGAGTCTGATTTCACCGCACAGAGAAGCAATCCCAATGACAGTGTTGTAATGACAGGGGCCTCTTCCTGAAGGCTCTCTGTGGGCCAGTTCTGTCCGGAGCACATTACTACCTCATTACCAAGTCTCCCAGTGACCCTATGAGGCAGGTCGCCCTGACGCTACAGAGAAGTTACAAGGCCTGGCTGCCATGTGCAGCTGGTCAGTAGCAGAGCTCTCAATGGCCCACCCAGACTGCCCAAAGGAAGAACCCTTTCAGTCCTTCATCTGGGCCACTCTGGGTAACCCATGCCCCCTCCAAGTCTGCTTCCCTGTTTCAGGCCCCGAAGTCAGCCCAGCGTGGTGTGGAGCTGGGATCTCAGGGCCTGCCTTGTACCACCCACCACTGGCTGCCCCTCACTGCCAGGGAGCAGCTTTCCACCCCTCATGTAACATCAGTGCAGCGGGGCATGGTGTCAAGGCTGTTTCCCAAATGCCTGCTTATGTAGCCACCTCATGGGCCTCCAGCCATAATTACCCCTGGCTGGCTGCCCCTCCAGAGGAACTTGGGCAGGATCCCCCAGACATCACTCAGTGGGCCCAGGAGACCCTGCATTCCATGTGGGAGTGTGCCTCTATGCAGAGATTCATCTTTCCTAGTGGACTCCTTTTACTTGTTTTGCAAATATTTCAACTTGCAAGTAATTGGCTAAAAACATAGAGGTCTGTCTGATCTGTTTTTCAGCTGTCTTCACTGCGATTTGCCAGCAGGATGAAGCTGGTCACCACTGAGCCTGCCATTAACGAAAAGTATGACGCTGAGGTACTAAGGTGCTTGTGGGCAGGCGTCTCACTGTGGGGAAGGTGTGTGGGTTTGCTGCCTAGGTCACACGAGCCTGGCTTCTCTTCTAGCCTCAACCAAAGATGCCCATGCAATCCTGGGTCAGTCCCTTTCCACTGTGGGATAGGCCAGAGTCTTCAGAGTCCCTGGAGAACCCCTTGGGAGCTGCCGCAAAGGTGAAAGGGCTAAGTCAGGCCATCACCAGTTCACCTGTGAGCTTCAGGGCCTCTGAGTACCCTGGACTTCCGTATGAGAGTTCCTTAAGAGCCAACTGTTTCGGAGCAAAATCAATGTGGACTGGACCATCTCTCAGACTCATCTGGTTATGTCACTACAGGACCTCTTTCCTCTCAGCCTGAGTGACCCCTCCAAGCAAGTGGAGCTGGCCAATCAGAGGGAATGCTCCACGTCACCATTAGCTAAGGAAATGCATGTTAAGCCTTAGTGGAGTTCCACTCTCAGACAAGCAAAAATTAGAATTTCTCGGTCAATGCAAAATGATGGTGAGAATGTGTAGAAACAGGAACACGTCTGTTTCTGGTCAGAGTGTAACTGATACAACCACTTTGGAGAGCATTTTGGCAACATCTAGTAACGTAAAAACACATTTATCGATAATTTGGCTTTCCTTTAAGATGCTTATGGAATCGTAGTTACTGGAAACAGGAGCATACACATGCCATAAGCTCCTGGCAAACCAGTAAAACTTTCCAGATTCTGAATCCTGAAGGGAAACAACAGTCCCTCTGGCCCTGTGGAACTAACCCATGGTGTGGAGGTTGAGGAGGGCGTAGAGCTCAGAGCATTGGTTCTCAAACTTGAGCAGGCATCAGAATCACCCTGGGGGCTCATTGAACCACAGGTCTCTGGCCCCATTCCCAGAGTTCCTGACTCCATAGGTCTAGGGTGGGGCCTGAAGATTCACGTTTCTAATAAGTTCCTCAGCGGTGCTGCTGCTGCTGTTCCAGGGCCGCACCTTGAGAACCACTGGCACAGTAGTTAAGAGCCCTGGCCCCTGCATTGAGCTGTCCTGGCTCAGCAACCTGCTCTTTCCCTCATCAGCTATCTGGTGTCAGCAAGATACATAGGATTTCTAAGCCACAGTGTCTTCGTTTGTCAATGGGGAGATAATAGAATCCACTCTCAAAGAGATGTTGTGCAGAATACGATAACGGGTAGAGACCTCTTAGCACAGTGCTGTCATGAAGTAAATGCTCAGTAAGTGTTCGCTAGCGCTCTACTCACTTCCACAGATCAGCAGGGTCACTTCTGGGTATTCTAGAGGCATTTTCACCCGAAGAGACTTAAACAGAGGGCAGTGCTCGCCCTGCTTATTGCACTAGTGAAAAGTTAGGGACATGATCAGTAGCCTTTAACAGGAGAGCAGCTGAATGACTTACGGAGGAGGGAGCCAGAGTTAGAACTACGAGCATGGATAACTTATTCAAGTGAGAAATTGACTTGGGGATTGACGTGGACTGAATGGTAGCATCTGTCATTTACACCAAGTATAAAAACATGCAAAGCAATGCTGGTTATCATTAATGGATGTGTGAGTGTGCAGTAAAAGGAAAACCATGTGGGGATGAAAAGACGAACTGAGGCTGGAGGCTCCCTCTGCGTGTCAGGGGGAATGGACTGTGAGTGGGGTGCACGGAGGCTTCACATTTATCTGAAATGTTTTATTTCTAGAAAAACTGAAGCCAATATGGCAGCATGCTGTTAAAGTTAGATTTGGGGATGGCCTTCTCAGGTTTCATGGCATTATTTTCTATGCTTTTCTGTAGCTTGAAGATTTTCTTATTTATTTTTCTTATTCTCATATTTGGTGTTCTCTTGTCTCAGGACTACCACATTAACACCCGATGAACCTGGCTGGGTGGGCATTGCACCTGACAGCAAGGCCTTTTGTGTTCTTTAATGTAATTTCTGTTCTGAAGTCTGCATTGTTGATCTTGGACAGCCAAGTCTCCATGTCATCAAATGTGAATGTGTTTATAATCTTCATGATAAATATTTTCCTTTATAAGCATGCATTCTTGAGAGGGACATGGAAAATTATTTTGGTTTTCACCTTTCCTGTACTGTAGCCTGCATTGCCTGGTTGTTTCCAGTACCATCTTCAGTACTGATGCCTGTTTCAACGAGGTGGCATAGCCCCTGCAGAATTTCCTTGGCTAGTGGGGCTGGCTGTAAGGCAGGAGACTGGGTTCCTGATCCACCTCTGCTACTAGCTGTCTGTGAGGAGTTGCTCAGACTCTAGGCCTCAGGGTATTCATCTGTGGATTAAGGAGTTGGGCTGCTCACCTCCAACGACCCACCCAATCTGTCAGTCTGTGATTCTGTGAGGGGGTGTAAAGGCTCTGAGCCATGGGCCTGGACAGTCAGGAGAGAGAAACCTGGGGTATCCTACTCTGCCAGGAGGAGATACACCTGCAGCTGCAATGGGGTCAAAATAGGGAAACTTCTCAGGCCGAGAGCGGCTGCCAGCCTGGTGTGGGACTTAAGCAGAACTCTCTGAATTATCCTCATTGCATTTAAGATGGAAACACCTCACCATCAGGAAACTTATGTGAGTCTGTGCTGTTTCCAGGGCATTTTTCTCCATCCAGAAAATGGCCCTGATTTTTATAAGGGAGGTGGTCAGCCAGGAGGTGCTGCTAGACCCTGTTCCATGGGGTCTGCTGCTTCAGCCCTGTGCTTCTAAGCAGCTTCTCTCTAGTCAGTAGAAGAGGGCAAGTTGAAGGCCGCTAAGCCTGCCAGGCGTTGGGGGAATTGGCTCCCATGCTCTCAGGGTGTGACATGGAGGCTGGTGACTGGTAGGAGAAAATGGCCCATTTCCCCACATCACCTGACTGGCCCAGAGGTCTAAGTCTGGCTCTCCGTGCCACACTGAACAGTCATCCAAGCTGGAGGCCCCCAACAGTTCGGCCAGACTTTTCCTAACTAGGGCATGAGGGATTTTCTAGAGCTGAGATCCCTCAGCTGGGAGGAGTGAGTGGGAATGAGTAGGGACTGGCCATCGAGTCTTTCCCCTTCACCTCATAGGAAGTCCACCTGAAGGACCATCTTGAGGCTGCCCAGAGGGACAGAGCCAGGATTTGGACCCTGATCGTGTGCCTTGAGTTCAGGCTTTGTGCTCTGCTTTGAGCCCCTAAGACGCCAGGGTTCTGTCACAGCCTTGGTCACCAGTCCTGGGATCCAGCTGTCAGGGGCTCCCTCCAGCGGCCATTTTTTGACAACTAAAGGAAGCCTTGTTCACAGTGAAGGTTCTCAGCACAAAGTCCCTGTGTAAATGTCTTAGCAGTTCTAGAAATGGATCTCTTATCCATTCACCTAAAATTTACGGAGCAGTTACTGTGTGCCAGGCAGCTTTTGAAGCACTTGGGATACATTAATGTACAAACAGAAATGCAAATGTCTGCCCTCGAAGAGCTGACAGTCTCCTGGGGGTGGGAGAGAGATATATACAAAACATGAGAAATAGGCCATTTGCAACAACGTGGATGTACCTGGAGGACATTATGCTAAGTGAAATAAGCCAGACACAGAAAGACAAGTGCTGCATGATCTCGTTTATGTGTGGAACCTAAAATTAAAAAAAGTCAAATTATGAGTGCTGTGGAAGAGAGATCCCCTGGAACTCCTTCATCAGGGAGTTCACCGAGGGCATTGCTGAGGAAACGACGTTGAGCTGACTGTGAGTGAAGATAGAGGTTAACTAGGGCAGGGAGGAGCCACTGAAGCAAGAGGGTGACGTGTTCCGTCTTCAAGTTATTTGTGTATATAAGCTTCCTCAAATACTTTTTGGGCAAAGATATGAGAAATAAAAATAAAATGTGTGCTTTCTCAGTTCAAAAAAAAAAAAAGTCAAATTCCCAGAGGCAGAGAGTAGAGTGGTGGTTACCAGGAGTTGGGGAGAGGGCAGCGGCTGGGAGTGGGCAGATGCTGATCAAAGAGTACAAATTTTCGGTTATAAGATGAATAAGTTTTGGGGATCTAATGTACAGCATAATAGCTATAGTTAATAATACTGTATTGTACACTGGAAATTTTCTAAAAAAGTAGATCTCAGATGCTCTTACTACACAAAAAAATGGTAACCAGGTGAGGAGATGGGTATGTTAATTAGCTTGACTGTAGTAATCATTTTACTACATATATGTGTATCAAAACATGTTTTACACTTTAAATATGTACAATTTTTCTTTAAAAATTTTTAACAATTTAAAAACAAAAATACATACATTCTAGAGCTTCACTGTCCAATACAGTGGCCACTACTCACATGTGGCTACTTAAATTAGTTAAAGTTAAATAAAATTAAAAACTTCCTTGGGCACAATAGTCACATTGCAAGTGTTCAATTGCTATATGTGGCTCATGGCACAGATATAGAACATTTTCATCATTACAGAAAGTTCTATTAGACAGCTCTGCTCTAGGCTATGTTGGTAATGCGTGCTATGAAAAAAGTAGAGTGACATTTTAAGAAAGAGTGGTGTAGGGTGGGGTTGGGGTTGCAGTTTCATAGAGGGTGAATTTAGAAGCTTTTGAAGAAAGACTTGAAGGAGCTAAGGGAGTGAACCATGGAAATACCTGGGATAAGAGTGTCCAGGCAGAGGGGAGGCAGTGCAGAGGCCAGAGTGTGCCAGTTTGGTGGAAGTGGTATAAGCTAGGGGAGAGCAGAGGAAAGAGGTCATGGGGGCAGATTGCAGAAAGCCTCGTAGATCACTGTGCTACCCTACGGAAACCTGAAAGGACACAAAGCTGTAAGTACAAAGGTGTTCTTGCAGCATGGTTTGTGGTAGCAAAAAATGGGAGGTAACATATACATGATTATCAGTGGGGAATGGTGATACATTTGTGCAGTGGTTGGGAAGGAGGAGGGTAAAAGGTACCACCAAGCATGGAAAGCTCCTGGAGGCAAGAGCTGCACTGAGAGGACCATTACCCTGGTAGACTGGAAATGTCCTGGAACTCCTGGAAGTTAGGGTTTGAGGTGGCCTATGGGTGCCTGTGCTCACCCTGTTCTCAGTCTTCTCTGCTGTAAGATGCAGAGGCCAGGGCACTGCTGAGGTCCCCTCAGACCCTAAACTCACCCCAGTTGTGGAAAAGTTGCCGGTATGGAGGAATCGTCTAGATGCTGAGATCACACTCCATGGATTACCAGGAAAGGCCAGGATGTCTGAGCACAGGGTGGGGAATTGTAGGTTTGATGTGGGAGAGGCAGAGTGGGCTCTCTGACCATCCTCCTGCCCACGCCCTCCCCCCCTCCCCAATTATGTTTCCCTGGCAGCGAATGGTCAAGAACTTGGAGAAAGAACTGGTGCTGCTCAAGCAGGAGCTAGCTATCCATGACAGCCTGGTAAGGAGCTAGAGGTGGGGGTGGGGGCAAGGGAGTCAGAGCTGGGATGCTGGATGGGCAGAGGGAGGTGCATAGGCAGAGGAATGGGTGGGGAGGGGACCAGATGGGTAGGAGGACCAAGTAGGCAGGATGACTGGGGCGGGGTGCAGAGGATCTGGGGGGCCAGCAATGCCTAGTGGGCAGGGGTACTGGAAGAGCATCCTCTGATGTGGACAGGGGAGTCAGATGGTCAGGGATCAGAGGTAGGCAGTAGGCATAAGAATGAGGGGAAGGGGGCCAAGGGCCTGGCAGGGAGAAGTACAGGGGTAGATAGCATGGTGAGTCAAGGTCAGGGGGAGGTGGGGCAGGCTGGGTGGTAGGGGAGAGGCAGCAGCAGGGAGTCATGTGGGCAAGGAGGTGAGGGCAGGAGTCCTTCAGTGACCTGCCTGGGCTGATACTCCTAGTCCAGAGGGACCTCAAGGCAGCGGCAGCCACCTTCCTCCTGCGGTGCTCATCTACAGAGTCTGCTGAGACTCAGCCAGCATAGCCTCCTTGCTTGGAGTAGCAGGCCCTTGCCTTTTCTCCCTGACCCGATTGTCCTTTGCTGACCTGAGCACCTGTGAGTCAGGCCCTCTCTGCCAGGACCTGATGGTGAAGGGAATGGAGCTCGCTTGAGCGGCCAGGGCCTATGCCCAACCTCCCCACCTTGGTTCTCAGAATGACCCCTGCCATCCCTACTTGGGCTCAGGTTTTTGGACCTCATCAACATGTTCTTCATCTTCCTCCAAGGCTAACCGCAGCCTTGTGAACTACGATCCCATGGATGAAATCCAGATTGCCGAGATCAACTCCCAAGTGCGGAGGTACCTGGAGGGGACGCTGGACGAGATCGATGTAAGGAGCCCCTCCTTGGGACCACCATGCCCAGTGGGCTTGGGCCTCCCTGTCCTGGGCACACCATGACTTGTGCTGTGCTGGCCTTGGAACCTCACACTGTGCAGTGGGTAGGGTGGGTGGTGCTGGACCCCTGGCCTCAGGGGCCCTTCAGCCCACCGATGCCTCAGCTTCCATGTTTAGGGTTATAAGGCTGTGGGTGCCCCATAGAGTGGCCAGCAGCCTTGAACAGCCTTGGACACACAGTAGGTGGTTCATCACTATGGGCACAAGCATGGGCTGTGGAGCCAGGCTGGCCTGGATCGAATCCCAGCTCAGCTGTTTCCTTGCCAAGTGACTTCAGCAAAATGCTCAACCTCATGTACTTTGGTGGCCTCATCTGTACAGTGGGGAGGGAAACTGAGCTGGGATTAACTGAGCTGCAGGACCTCAGGTGCTTGGCAGTGCCAGGTGGAGTGAGCTGTTAAAGCATTGTGATCATGCTGGTTGTCTACAAGGCAGACCCCCAGGGCCTATGTCAGAGAGGGCCAAGGAGGAAGAGACAGCAGCCACAGAGGAAAGGGCGCTCAGAGGGAAAAATGCATTCTGTTTTTATAGTGCAGGCCAGCAAACTCCTCCTCAGGGAGCTACATGGGCAGATCCCCCTGGTCTATTACTGTGGGCAGCTATAAGAGGCAGGCCTGGGACAACTGAGGGGTGGGCTTTTCTCGCCTTCTTGTCAGGGGCAGCCCCAGACTGACCCTCTGTTAAGGGTAATGCTTGTGGGCTAGAGGGCCAAGAGGGAGGTCAATGGCCTTCTTCCAGCCACAGGTATGTATGCATCTGTACCTCACACAAGAAAAAGTCATAATGGAACCTTTTGGAAGCAGGACAGAGCTGAGGACAATAAATTTTATTAAAATTTTTCTTTTAGTATTTTCAAGGACTAAAGTCATTTTAATTTTATAGAGATCTTCACTTAGAAAGGGTGATTTTTATAGCCTCAGTAAATACTTAGTTTGAAAAACTATTAATCAGGTGTTTCTCTGTTCTTGAGGAGGGCTTGACTACCACTCTACTGAGAGACTATTTACAGATGTCCCATTCTCGGGACAGATGGTCAAAGCATTAGCCAAGGGGTCCTGGTTTCTCTACTAACATAGACACAGCCTCAGTTCTGTGGCGCCTGAGGTCTAACCTCTGCCTTGCTCTCTTCCCTCCAGATAATCAACCTCAGACAGATCCAGGAGGTGTTCAACCAGTTCCGGGTGGTTCTGAGGTGAGGGACCTTCCCTACCCACCCGACTCCTACAGGAGGCTGCCATTTTCATTTCCCCTGGTCTGAATGCAGCCTCCAAGTGCACCACCTTATCTCTCGTGTGTGAGGAGTCAGATCAGAGTCCTCAGGGTGTGCTCAGGCTCTTGGTGTCCCTGACAGTGTCTGCTCCTGAGCTCTCAAATCCTCCTGCCCTTCCCTTAACCAGGGGGAAGTAGGGAGGACAGCCCTCCATTTGAGGGCTACTCAGAGAGGAGGCAGTCCCTGGTGGATGTTTTCTGAGTTTATTACTTGGACACGAGGTCATTCTGGAGTGCCAGCCCTGAGTGTGGCCACAGCAGGGCATCATGAACACTCCTGCTCCCCCCACCCCACCTCAGGAGGTGTTTGCGGTTTGTTTGCATGCAGACATTCCGGTAGCCTGAGCAGCTCATGCTGGGTGGTATGACAGAAGCTGATCACATGATTCTGAAGGGCCTGTTAGAGACAGAACCCAGGTGGGGAAGCATGGTCCCAAGGCAGGATTGTAGTCCTTGTTTAAGTCATCTGGGAGCAGATGTTCCTGGCACATATGGGTGGCCCCTGCAGATTTTTGGGCTGGACATTGGGTGTGTGCACTGGGGAGTAGGGGGCATGAAATGAGCTTGTTTTATCTGGTCTGGTTCATGATGAGGGCGTGGCTCCATCACAATGGGCCTCACCCAAATATCTTCTAACTTCAGTACTTGGTTCTTGCCCCAGAGGGTTCAACATGGCCCCAGGTGCAAGGTGTTCTTTCACTCTCTATCCCAAGCCAACAGGAACAGGAAGTGGAGTGCGCTTTGCGCAGGAAGTACACTCTCATAGACAAGAATGACTTTGCAGCCATTTCTGCTGTCCAGAAGGTAAGCACGATTGCCTCTTGTTGACAGGACTCATGTCAGATTTTTCCATCCCTAGATCTTTCCAGAGGCAGCAAGTGTCCTGCATTAAAGCAGATCTAGGGTTGCAACAGGTAAAGATAATACCAGGATGAGCATGGGGTGACCCATGCAGAAGTAAACCAAATATGAATTCAAAATGATCTCCAAAATTGGAGACATGGCTAATAATAAACAAGGCCAGTTCCTGGAGTTAGGCTGGAAATAGGCCTTAAGATCCTCAGGGTACAGGATGAGACCACAGATCAGTGAGAAGAGTTGATATGGAAAGTGGACATTTGGTAGGATGGTCAGAGACAGCCTGAAGCTAGCAGCAGCAGCAGTCACATCTTGATGTGTGGGATGAACATGTCCACCTGAGCCTTCAGCTCATATACACTTGGGTCCACGAGTGCCCCAAACCATTAATCTAACCCTTGGCCCTACAACTGGCCTCTATCCAGGCAGGGCTTATGGACGTTGATGGCCACCTAGTGGGCGAGCCTGACGGACAAGGCTTTGGACTCGGGGTTGCCCCTTTCTCTGCCAAACCTGGGAAGAAAGCCAAGTCCAAGAAGACATTCAAAGAGCAACTCAGGTGAGTGACCTTCCTGATGCTCTGCCTGTTTAGCACCTGACCCTCTTTGGCTGGTGAAAGGGAGGACACAAGCTGTCTCCATCTTCCCCCTGGTGTCTTAGCTACTGCGTGGTCACAGTGGACCTCATTGTTGCCAATACTAGCAACATCTGTGGGGCCCATGCTGGGGCTGGTCACCTCTCATCTGCACAGCAACTCCATGAGGTGAGAGTTAATGTCTCCATTTTACTCATGAGGAAACTGAGGCTCAGAGATGGGGAATTACTTCTAAGTTCACACCACTAATGAATGGCAGTCAAAGTGAGAAGCCGGGCCAGCACTCACCCTCTGGTACTTCCTGTGGAAACCCTCCCACCCCCAACCAGAGACCTTCTGTGTCCCAGCTGACTAGCAGTCATGTCACCTAAAAACACCAATTCACCTTTCAGGCAAGACTCATTTGTATGTGCAAGGTGGGAAGGATGTCAAGGTTCACTTAATGAGCCACCCTCCCCAGGAGGTGCTGGGTAGCTGTGGGCCAGAGCACAGGCTCCAGAGGTGATGCCTGGGCTCACTTCCCTGCTCTGTACTTCTTTTGCCCAAGGGGTCTCCTTGTGTGAGGTATGTGTGTCTATTTCCTCATCTCTAAAATGCAAATAATAATAATTGCATCAAAGTCATTGGAGTTGTGAGGATAAGTGAGTGAGTGCAGTCCCTGTCCCTGGAAAGTACTCAGTAGAAACGTGTTGTTGCTGTTACTATCACTTGTAAAAGGACACAGGCCAAGGCTGATTGTAGACAACTGTCACACACAGGACGGAGTTGGGTAGCAGGGGTTGCTGATGCCCTTGGCCTCTTCAGGAAGGGCGGTCACACCCTAGCCCTCTCTGTTCTGCCACCAGGTGATTAGTGCAATAACAGGAGGATTGAGGCTTGGTTCCCCAATGCACACTTGTTGCAAGAAGAAGAGGGGAGGAAACGGTGGAAAGAGCTGGGGGCATCCTCTTGTCAGTCCAGGCCTGCCCAGATGTGCCTCTCTGTGAGGGAGGATCCCAGGCACCATCACTTAGAGAGGGAGGGTGCCTACTTTCCTGGGAGCTGGTGTGGGCACTGATGTAGGTGGAGAGAGCAGGTTGTGGACTGGTCAGAGCAGCAGGGCAAACCTGTCCTGCTTTGTCATTGGCCCGCAGACAGACCCACCCTGGGTGGAGCTCTGCCACTCCTTCCCAGGGACACCTGTGTGACTAATACCTCAGCAGTCATGATGCTCCTGGGAGGCTGCGGCCCACCCAACAGGACCACATGCTTTTGAACCTGGAGACTGCCCATTTTTCCCAGGTGTCTCCTGCTGAGATTGCTGAAGGGAGGGCTGCTTGTTCTGATTAAAGGGAGAAAAATGCTCTCTTCCTCCCCATCTGCATGGCTTAGGATTGTACTCTTTGCCCTTTGGCCTAGGTCTATGATCAATATGGGCGCTGAGTGGGATGGGGCTTCTAGTTTATGAGGACTGAGAAAGGTTACTCCCATCAGCATTGGAGACATCTCACTGCCCATGACTGAGCCTTGGGGTCTCCCTGTCTTCTCCTTCCAGCTCCTCGGCAAGAAAGGAAGGTGCCAGCAGCCCTGTGGGTGGCAAGGACTTGGATGTTTCTATCTCTAAGACTCAGCTGACCCCATCCTCCAAGGATGGGGATGTCAAAGACATGCTTCTGCGGGACCGGGAGACCTCCAACATCGAGCCCCCTTCCTCGGACTCCCCAAAGGAAGAATTACGCCCACCCAGGTGACCATCTAATTCTAGCTCCTTCACCAGATCATCCAAAACCAGAGTGTGATTCTCCACATGTAAAGAGCACTTGCAGGTAGAAGAGAAATAAAATAGGAGATAGTGGGCAAAGACTGGGAGCACAGTCCAAAAAGAGGAAACATGATGGCTTATGCACGTGCAAAATGGTCCAACCTCAGGAGTCACCCAAGATGCACAATTATATATGGAATCGTTTTAGACCCTCCAAATAGCAATTATTTAAATAATTAAGTTTACATATTTTTTGAATAAGTAATGCATTCAAAAGGTACAAAATTCTCAAGGTCTGAGACCCCTTCCTCCAACCACCAAGTTCCTCTCCCTGGTGAGTCAGTAATTGAGTTTTTAGGACTATCCTGAGGAAATGACTAGAGATGTGGGCAAAGATTTATGCAAAAAGAAGTTCATTGCATCATTAATTTAAAAAGTAAAAAAAAAATTTTTTGAAAAAATTAGGGAAAAGGCACCAAGTGAATTATTATCTCTGCTCTTGAAATGTATAAGGTTGTTCATGAAGAATTTTTCCCCCTAGCTTGCGAACATTTCCAAACATTCAGAGAAGTTGAAAGAATTGTGTAGTGAACAACCTTCTTGATTCTACAATTAATGTGTTAACTATACTTATTTCATCATGTGTCCCTCTTTCTCTCCATCCCTCCATCCTTCCATCCATCTTATTTTTTTGATGCATTTCAAAATAGGTTTCAGACAATCCACTTCCCCCTGCCCCAACACGTCATCTTACATCTTGTTAGCTAGAGTTCTCTAAGGGTTTTTAATGGCATGAAAGAATGCTTCTGTGAAAAAAGTAAGACGTAAAACTATATATACTGCATGACCCCAAACATTTAAAAATGTATCAAAGAAATCCGTGAAGGAAATACACCAAAGTGTGGCTGCCAATAGATCGTGAATGGCTTTTTGTTTTTCTTTCTTTTTTTTACACTTTTCCTTGCTTCCTCATTTTCTGCAATGGTCATGTGCCCTTGTGTGCCTAGTGAAACAGAGATGAAGGAATGATCCCTATACAATTGAGCTTCCATCTGGGGTAGGTGGTACTCAGAAATTCTGGCCTTCTGCTTACAGAAGCCCCATGGAAGAAAGGTGAAGTGCTTGGTGGCTCTAAGACAACTGTCCCATTTCTCCTTTCTCTTCCATCTCCGTCTTCAGGCCTAGCACCCCACCCTCCAAGCCTGTGGCCTTTGAGGACTTTAAGAACGAGCGAGGTAGTGAGATTAACCGCATCTTCAAAGAAAACAAATCCATCTTAAATGAACGGAGGAAAAAGGCCAGCGAGACCACACAGCGCATCAATGCCATCAAGCGGGAGATTGACATGACCAAGGAGGCACTAAATTTCCAGAAGTCACTAAGGGAAAAGCAAGGTAAATGTGATGGGAAGCTAGGTGGCTATGGGATCTGAGTCATCCTGCTCCAAATAGGGCAGCCTTGGATACTGGAGGACCGAGATGGAAGGGAGCCAGCAGGAGATGTTGGGGTGCAGTCTTCATCCCTGGGTCATCACTTGGCTCTAGTCAGCCCTGGGGAGCCACAGAGTCCTCCCCTATCAGCCAGCCTCTACCATGGGTCCCCCATTTTTGTGTTATCTCAGACCTTGCTGCTGAGCCTTCCAACTGATACATGCTGCTGCCCATGGAGAAAAAGGCTTTTTGTCTTGTAGAGGCTTCCCCAGGGAGATGGGCAGTTGGTGACCCCCACGAGGTCCCCAGATCCTGGTGTGGTCTCTTCACTGCCCATAGTGGTCTGATTGGGGTGAGGGTGCTGGTCAAGATACTAGAGACCGAGGAGGGAAATGAGAATGTGTATACCAGAGGGCCAAGGGATTCACTGTCACTAACACCATTCCTCATGCCAAACCCTCAGTACCCCTGCTGGCCCGTCAAAGTCTCGTCTCCTAAGGCAGATGGTGTGGGGGGCCCTCAGACTTGCAAAGCAGAGACCCTTGCGTGGGGAGGGTACTCACCTGATTACCCTGACCTGGTGTCCTGTCCTAATGGCAGACACTGCCCACACCTTCACTGTGGGCCAAGAACCCTCAAGCTTGAGTGTGCAAAGGGCTCATCTGGGAGGGCTGGTCAAGTGTAGACCTAGGCTCCCACCAGTGGTTCTGACTCAGGAGATCTGGAGCAGGCCCAGAACCTGCATGTTAATGAGCGACCATCCCGACACTGAGGCTACTGGTTCAGAGGCCATACTGTTGTTCACATTCCTGGCTTGGTCCCATTGTCTTTTTCCAGACAGGGCACTCCACAGGTTACTGGACTTTCCCTTGCTAAATCACAACCCCATTCCAGGCCAGCTTTCATGAATGATCTCACTGATCACCTGGGGCATCTCCAGATGTCATTTGGTTTATTTCTGCAGGTCAGAAGGATCATCTCATTGAAAGAGGGTACATTTCACTCATTTACTTCTCAGAGGGCAACTTTATTTCCAAATTCTTGGGGCCACTCTGCTCATACCCTACAGACCAACCATGACACACTATTCCAGAAGACAAAGCCCTCCAGGGGGCTGGGAAATGGGGAAAGGCGGGTGATGGTGGTTTCAGATATGCCCCCATCCAGAACTTCCAGAATGAGGGTCTTACAGGACCGACAAGCACTTCTTTGTCCCCTCTGGCCATACCTTTTTTCAATATGCAACCATTTATTTCATGTTTACGTTTTTTTTTTCTGGGAAAGATTTACCCTGAGCTAACATCTGTTGCCAGTCTTTCCTCTCTCTTTTTCTTTTTCCCTCCCGAAAGCCTCAGAACATAGTTGTTTATTCTAGTTGCAGATCCTTCTATTCTTCTGTGTGAGCTGCCACCACCACAGCATGGCTACTGACAAACAAGTGGTGTGGTTCCATGCCCAGGAACCGAACCCAGGCCGCCAAGTAGAGTGCGCCAAACTTTAACCACTGGGCCATCAGGGCTGGTTCTCATGTTTACGTATTTTAAATAATATATATGCATGCTATCCTGATGTATCACTTACTCCTAAAAATACCTGAAAATTGATTATTTTGAAGGATGAGATGGAGAAGAAATAATATTTTTAAATATTCAAAATTTTATCTATCAGCGTCAAAAAAACATTTTTGCTCTTTCCCTCTAAAAGTGGTTGTTTTCTCATTGGTTGTTAAAATACCAAGTAAAATACCTTTATCTTGAGGGAACAGATCAAGTAAATTCATCCTTTTAAATACCTGCTAAGCACTTGATTGATGGCTACTTCTTGGCCCAGAAAGGTCAGCGAATTTGGAACATTATTTAGTCTTTTGTGAGACTAAATCATCTTAAGTTCAGGTCTCTTAAGTTTTTCCCTTGCAGGTGATCAGAGGACCTCTGGGATGTTCATAGTATCTCCCCATCTCAACAGACTATTGTAAAGACTCTACTGTGTAAAGAATATGTGTGTACCAAATGACCACATCAGGGACATCCCACAGCTCACAGGCCAGATAGCTCTGACTGAGGGTGAGGGACCTGGTGAGGCCGACTCTGGACCCCTGCACTCCAGACATCTTGAATCAGGACCCTTGCCTCTCCATTGATGATGTCAGTGACACTCAATGTGTCTTACTTTTCCCCAGTAGATATCAGTGGAAATGCTAACACTTTCCTCCAGCACCTGGGGACTACCTCATATACCCCAGCCACATACGTCGGTCACACACAAGACTCACTTGCCAGAGGTCCTGGGGGTGGAAGCCCCACACCCTGCTTGGGTTGACATGACATCTTTGCTGAGCTTTCAAGGTGCTGTGGGCAGTGGACTCCACAGACTGTGTTATTTTGTCTTAACCTAACAACCCTCATCAAACTGACAGGCCTTAAAATAAAAGGTCCGTGAAAAAAGACCATGAGTGGAGGAGATGCCTGATAGCACAACTGACCACTCTCCTCCTGGAGCCCTCTGACGGCCACTCAGTGTGATACAGACGTCTATCATCTCTAACAAGAAAGTAGCCAGAGAATATTGAAGTCATCAAGGAGACAATTCAAAATGTGGGTTTACATCCACTGTTATTAATGAGGAACTTTACCCAAGTGCCTTGTGGTACTAGCCAGTGATAGCAGTTTGTGTACATAATTTACTAAAAAGGTAAACATCAGTATAATTGTCGTGCTTACTGAATATCTTTGGCTGATGTGTTTATGATCAAAATAAGCAGGGAGCATGGGCTATCTCTACCCTCTCCTCTGCCCACCCCTCCTATTTGTCCTAAGAATGCCAGTGTGGCCCTCTGATCTGAGCTCCCTCTCCCTGCCCCTGGTGCTCCTTGTGCTTTGCCCACCCCTATGCCACGCTCCAGCCCTTCCCCTGGTCTCCTGTCTTCATGTGTTGCCAGCACCGTCCCCTCTTTCTGGAATGCCTCCCTGCCCTCCTAGGTGGGCACCTCATTCCCTGACATCCATTCCACTGCAGGTGAGTATGAGAACCAGGGGCTGATGATCATTGATGAGGAGGAGTTCCTGCTGATCCTGAAGCTCAAAGACCTCAAGAAGCAGTACCGTACTGAGTATCAAGACCTGCGTGACCTCAGGGCAGAGATCCAGTACTGCCAGCACCTGGTGGATCAGTGTCGCCACCGCCTGCTCACAGGTGCGCCATTTGGGAAAGTTGGGGGCCACCTGAGGTCCCAGAAGGCACAGGGCAGGGCCACTGCCTGGGCTCTAGGAGTGGTTTCAGAGCTTCTCTCTGGCAGAGGCAGGGGCTAGGCAGGGGCTTCGGATGTGTGTTTCCAGGACTGTAAGGGCAGGAGATGATGATGGGAAAGGGTGAGACCCTGGAGCAGGAAGTGAACAGAGGGTGAACCTGTGACAGGCACAAAACAGACAGACAGGCACACACAGCCTGTACCTGCTTCCTCAGGGACTCCTCCACACCTCACAGTGCTGTCTTCCTACTTCCTTGCAGAATTTGACATCTGGTACAATGAGTCCTTCTTCATCCCTGAGGACATGCAGGTGGCACTAAAGCCGGGTAGCAGCATCAGACCGGGCATGATACCTGTCAGCAGGATCATGTCTCTGGTGAGTGGCACAAGGGCAGGGGTGGGGATGATGGATGAGCACAGGGCAGTGATCAGTACCCCTTGTCCTCTGTTCTCTCCACAAACGTGGCAGTGTATGGGCTGCTCCCAGCCCCTCCCATAGCCAGCCCAGGCAGGTGGGCAGGTACAGGTCTCTCCCCAGTTATTGATGATGGGGACACAGAAAACACTACTTACTGCTTCCCTTCTTGGGTGGCTCATCCTTCCGAGGTGGCAGTTACAGGGCGTGATAATGCTGGCAAACTTGGGGCTGGGAGTTGTGACCTACACTTGGTGGGGGTTTGCAAACCTAGTGAGGGGCTGCCCTGAGGATGCCCACCATAGGCCTTGTCAGGGTAGATTTTGACAATGCCAGGCTGAAGGGACTGAGCTGAGTTGGGCCTCCCCTAGGGAGAAGATGACCAGGACAAGTTCAGCCAGCTGCAGCAGACAATGCTGCCCGAGGGCCCTGATTCCATCTCCTTCTACAATGCCAAAGTCAAAACGGAACAGAAGGTAACTCTGGGGGTTGATGTCTCCATGAAGGTGGGGCCTCAGGGACCTCATTAGTAGGACACTCCTCACTTCAGAGAGATGGAAGAGGAATATGCCAGCCCAGGGAGATCTGGAGTCACCCAGAGTCAGTGGGTATCTTCTGCCAACTCCAGAGTCCTGGGACTGGGCTGGACCCAGTAGGGGTCCCACATGTCCAGGCCTGCCCATGGCTGGTGAGTGCTAAGCCAGCCCATGTGTGGTTCACAGCTCAGGACAGGGCTTGGGGATCCCCTGAGGTCACAGCCTGTTGGGGAGGACCTCTCCAATGAGGGCCACCCTACACAGGTGGCTAGACCCAGTGTCAGCCGTGGGCCAAGCCTGGTCCTGTACTCCTTGAGCAGGTTGGACTGGAGCAGAGAGTCTCCACTCTGTCAAGACCCAGCCTGGAGCCAGAACACAGAGGGCCTGTTTCCTGTGTACTTCTCTGTGCCCGGAGGCAGTTCTTACGCAGTAGGTGGCAGATGCACATAGGGTCACTGCCCTAGTGAGTTCATCCTTTTAAAAATATTTTTGTTGTATTTATTTATATTTCAGTAGGTGATACATTCCGTTTAAACATTAAAAAGCGTGAAAGGACAAATACGAGATCTCATCGGCCCAGCTCTCATCAATCCCCTCTGACAGGGAAGCCCTGTCACTTGTTTCTAGTATTCCCTCTTCATATAGTTCTGCATCTTGCTTTTTCCACTTAATAGTATATCCATGTTAACCCATGGGAGCGTCTGTGTTCTTTTTCACAGCTGCATAGTAGTATTCCATTGCAAGGATATATCACAGTTTATTTAACTCATCTCATATTGAGGGATATTTAGGAGGTTCCATTTCTTTACTATTAGAAATACTGCTGTGATGGGGCTGGCCTGGTGGTGTAGTGGTTAAGTTCATGTGCTCCACTTCAGCAGCCTGGGGTTCACAGGTTTGTATCTCAGGCATGGACCTATATACCACTCATCAAGCCATGCTGTGGCAGTGTCCCACACACAAAAAAAATAAAGGAAGATTGGCATGGGTGTTAGCTCAGGGCCAATCTTCCTCAAGCAAAAAGAGGAAGATTGGCAACAAATGTTAGCTCAGGGCCAATCTTCCTCACCAAAAAAAAGAGTGTGTTGTAAATATTGCTGTGATAATTAACCTTGTACAAATGTGAATTCACACATAAGTGAATATGTGTTAATGGTAGATTTGTAGAAGTGAATTTCTTGGTCAAAAGGACGTTTGTACTTTTGATGGATAGTGTCAGGAGCTGGAACCATCAGCACTCCCACAGGAGGGTATATGGGATGCTTGTTGCCCAAGCCTCACCGTAAGAAGTATTATCCCACTATTCATTTTTTTCCAATCTGAAAGGTGAAGAATGGTCTCTCGATGTAGCTTTAATTTGCATTTCTCTTATTATGAGTGAAGTTGAGCTTTTTTTCAAATGTTTCCTTTTCCTGCAAACTGCCTGTTCATATTTTTGCCCATTTTTCTATTGGTTGTTGGTCTTTTTCTTACAAATTTGTAGGATCTCTTCAGATATTGGAGAGATTAGCTCTTTATGATATGAGTTGCAAATATTTTTCCCTGTTTGTCATTTGTCTTTTGGCTCTACTTATGTTTTTTTGTAGTTATTTTGTTGATTTTTATGAAATCAAGTGTACCAGTCTTTTCTTTCTTGTCTTCTACGTTTTGCGTCATAATTCAAAAGACTTTCCTCTGATTGAGTTCATTCTTCACATTTTTTTTTTTAAAGATTTTATTTTTTCTTTTTTCTCCCCAAAGCCCCCCGGTACATAGTTGTGTATTCTTCGTTGTGGGTTCTTCTAGTTGTGGCATGTGGGACGCTGCCTCAGCGTGGTCTGATGAGCAGTGCCATGTCCGCGCCCAGGATTCGAACTAACGAAACACTGGGCCGCCTGATACGGAGTGCGCGAACTTAACCACTCGGCCAAGGGGCCAGCCCCCATTCTTCACATTTTTAGTTAAGCTGACACCTTTACTGACCTTGTTGGCTATGAGGAGCTGAAGCCCACTCAAAGAAGCTTGAGTGAAAGGATCTGTTAACACGAATTCTGCAGGTGCCATGGACTAGCCTTTCTTACCCTGTGCTGTGCACATGAATCACCAGGGGTCTTGTTAGGTTGCAGATTCAGATGCAGCAGGTCTAGGGTAGAGCCTGAGATCTGAAGTTCTGATAAGTGCTCAGATGATGCCCAGGCTGTTAGTCCAGGACCACACTTTGAGAAGCAGACCACAGAGCTCATCCACAGCAAGCACACCCCAGGCTCCTCTCCCTCCAGGCCTTATTCCCTCCAGACTTGGCCTTAGCTTCTCCCTGAGATCTGCTATTTCCCTATCTGTTCTCCCTACACCACCTCTCATTTTCTAGCCCCAGTCTCAGCCCAGGCTTGCCCTTATTTTCTAGGACTTCCCAGCCCCATGTCCAGTATCACCTGACTACTTACTTTATGTCTTTCTGGAGGGAGAGTGTAATTGACTCTTCTTGGGTTAAGTGTACATTCTTGGTCCAATCAGCTATGGCTTGGGGCAGGGTCACCTGCCCACTCCAGCTGCCTGGGCCCACTCCTTTAGGCAGGAGAGAGGATGGCTTTACCCAGGCACCACTTAGCCTTATCTGTGAGCATCATGCTTTATTAACCCTGGCCCCTGGAGGGAGGCCCAGCTCAGTGGACAGCCTTGCCCCTCTGGAAAGGTTTGCTGGAACTGAACTACTTTGGTTGGGGAAGGAGACCCTGGCCACTCTGCTCCCATGGACCCCATTGCCTCACTCCAAAGAGCTCACTCAGAATTGTTCATGAAAATCTCTCTGTGGGTAGGCAGGGCTCTCCCAGATCATTTGGGAGAGAATGGAGTAGGGGAAAGTAGGCCTAGGCAGCCCAGCTTCAAGATCATTTGACTGTGACTACCATGCAGGGGCTTCCTTCTCCAGCCACAGAGAGACCTGCCCCTGCTGGACTCAGAGGAAGGGGCACATGGTGTGAGGTAGGGGTCCAACTTTACTCCTTTGCTTGTGGATATCCAGTTTTCCCAGCACCAATTGTTGAGAAAGTGATTCTTTCTCCATTAAATTGTCTTGGCACCTTTTGTTGAAATCCAATTGACCATAAATGTGAGGGTTTATTTTCGAACTCTCACTTCTGTTCATTGATCTATATGTATCCTTATGCCAGTACTACACCATCTTGATTACTCTAGATTTGTATTTAGTTTTGAAGTTGCAAAGTATGAATCCTCCAACTTTGTTCTTTTTCAAGATTGTTTTGGCTATTCTGGGTCCCTTGCATTTCCATACAAATTTTAGGACCAGCTTGTCAATTTATGCAAAGAATCCAGCTGAATAGGGGTTGTATTGGATCTATAGATTGCTTTGGGGAGTATCGCCATCTTAACAATATTAAGTCTTCAAATCTGTGAACACAGGCTATCTTTCTATTTATTTAAGTCTTAATTTCTTTCAGCGATGTTTCATAGTTTTCAAAGTGTAAGTTTTGCACCTCTTTTATTAAATTTATTTCTAAGTATTTTATTCTTTTTGATGCTATTATGATGGAATTGTTTTCTTAATTTCATTTTTGGATTGTTCATTGCATGTGTATAGAAATACATTTGATTTTTGTGTATTGATGTATTCTGCAGTCTTAAAAAACTCATTTATTAATTCGAATAATTTTTTAGTGGACTCCTTAGGATTTTCTATATACAAGATCATGGCATCTACAAATAGAAATAGTTTTACTTCTTCCTTTCCAATCTGGATACCATTTATATCTTTTTCTTTCCTAATTTCCCTGGCTAGAACCTCCAGTACAGTGTTGAATATAAGAGGTGAAAGTGGACATCCTTGTTTTATCCCTGATCTTAGGGAGAAGGTATTAATTCTTTCACCATTAAATATGATGTCAGCAGTGGGGTTTACTTAGAAAAAAGAACCTTAGAGCAATACTTCTCACCTTGTGCTGTGCGCATGAATCATCAGGCTGTTCACATGCAGATTCTGATGCAACAGGTCTAAGGCAGAGTCTGAGATCTGCATTTCTAATAAGCTCCCAGATGATGCCCATGCTGCTCAGGCCAGGATTATGCTTTGAGTAGCATACTTTGAAGTTCTTTCTTAAAACCTTCCCTTTATCAGGTTGAAAAAGTTCTCTTCTGTACCTAAGTCATTGAGTATTTTTATCATGAAGGGATATTGGAGCCATTATCTTTTTGAATACTGCCTCCCTTTTCTTCCTTTTCTCTTTCCTAGGATTCTGATTAGATGTGTGTTAGACTTTCTCATTCCGTCCTCTCTGTCTCTTAAAATCTCTGTCATTTCTTCCAGCTCCTCATCTCTGTCATTTCATACAGCTCCTCAGCTGTACTTTGGATAATTTATTTAGGATTCCTATTCCACTTTGTTAATGCCATCGTGAGCTCTGTCTAAAAATTCTACTTGGTTCTCCTTCAAATATGTTTGGTCATTTTTTATAAACTCTTATTTCATGCTCTTTTTACATCTTTGAGATATAATTTACATATGATACATTCACCCAATTAAAGTGTACAAATCAGTGAGTTTTAGTATATTCCACATCCTCTCCAACATTTGTAATTTTTTTGTCTTGGTAATTATAGCCATTCTAACAGATGTAAGATCATGTCTCGTTGTAGTTTTGATTTGCATTTCCCTAATAAGTAATGAAGTTGATCATCTTTTCCTGTGCCCGTTGGCTATCTGTATATCTTGTTTTGAAAAATGTCTGTTCATATCCTCTGCCTATTTTTTGATTGAGTTGTTTGGTTTTTTGTTGTTGAGTTTTATGAGTTCTTTATATATTTGAGAGATTAACCCCTCGTCAGATAGATGATTTGCAAGTATTTTCTTCCGTTGGTTGGTTGTCTTTTCATTTTTTACCTGGTTTCCGTTGCCTTGGAGAAGCTCGTTAATCTGATATAGCCCCATTTGTTTATTTTTTCTTTTGTTTCCCTTGCCTGAGTAGACATGATATTTGAAAAGATGCTTCTAAGACCGATGTCGAAGAGTGTGCTACCTATATTTTCTTCTAGGAGTGTTATGGTTTCACATCCTACCGTCAAGACTTTAATCTATTTTGAGTTAATTTTTGTGTATGGTGTAAGATAATGGCTTACTTTCATTTTCTTGCATGTGGCTGTCCAGTTTTCCCAACACCATTTATTGAAGAGACTTTCCTTTCTCCATTGTATTTCTTGGCTCCTTTGTTGAAGATTAGCTGTCTGTAGATGTGTGGTTTTATTTCTGGGCTTTCAGTTCTGTTCCATTGATTTGTGTGTGTGTTTCTGTGCCAGTACCATGCTGTTTTGATTACTTTAGCTTTGTAGTATATTTTGAAGTCAGGGATTGTGATGCCTCCAGCTTTGTTCTTTTTTCTCAGGATTGCTTTAGCTACTTGGGGCCTTTTGTTGCCCCATATGTATTTTAGGATTCCGTGTTCTCTTTCTGTGAGGAATGTCATTGGGATTCTGATTGGGATTGCATTGAATATGTCGATTCTTTAGGTAATATGAGCATTTTAACTATGTTTATTCTTCCAATCCATGAGCATGGAATATCTTTCCATTTCTTTATGTCGTCATCGATTTCTTTCAATAATATCTTACAGTTTTCATTGTATGAGTCTTTCACTTTCTTGGTTAAATTTATTCCTAGACATTTTATTCCTTTTGTTGCAATTGTAAATTGGATTGTATTCTTGAGTTCTCTCTCTGTTAGTTCATTATTAGAGTGTAGAAACGCAACTGATTTTTGTAAGTTGGTTTTGTGCCCTGCAACTTTGCTGTAGTAGTTGATTATTTCTAACAGTTTTCTGATGGATTCTTTAGGGTTTTCTATATATAGAATTATGTCATCTGCAAACAGCAAGAGTTTCACTTCTCCCTTGCCAATTTAGATACCTTTTATTTCTTTTTCTTGCCTAATTTCTCTGGCCAAACTTCCAGTACTATGTTGAATAAGAATGGTGAGAGTGGGCACCCTTGTCTTGTTCCTGTTCTCAGAGGGATGGCGTTCAGTTTTTCACCATTGGGTATGGTGTTGGTTGTGGGTTTGTCATATATTGCCTTCATTGCATTGAGGTACTTTCCTTCTATATCCATTTTATTGAGAGTTTTTATCATAAATGGATGTTAGATCTTGTCAAATGCTTTTTCTGCATCTAGTGAGATACTTATGTGGTTTTTACACCTCATTTTGTTAATTTGGTCTATCACATTCATTAATTTGAGGATGTTGAACCATCCCTGCATCCCTGTTATAAATCCTAGCTGATCATGGTGTATGATCCTTTCAATGTATTGCTGTATCCAGTTTGCCAATGTTTTGTTGAGAATTTTTGCATTTATGTTCATCAGCTACATTGACCTGTAATTTTCCTTCTTTGTGTTGTCCTTGTCTAGCTTAGAGATCAGGGTGATGTTGGCCTCATAGAACGAATTAGGAAGTGTTCCATCTTCATCAATTTTTTGGAATAATTTGAGAAGGATAGGTGTTAAATCTTCTTTGAATGTTTGGTAGAAAAGTCCTGGACTTTTATTTTGGGGGAGTTTTGTTTTTTTGTCTTTGTGTGTGAGGAAGATTGTCCCTGAGCTAACATCTATAGCCTATCTTCCTCTTTTTGCTTGAGGAAGAGTGGCCCTGAGCTAACATCTATGCCAATCTTCCTCTATTTTTTGTATGTGGGATGCCACCACAGCATGGCTTAATGAGTAGTGTGTAGGTCTGTGCCCAGGATCCAAACCTGCAAACACTGGGCCACTGAAGCAGAGTGTGTGTGAACTTAACCACTACACCATCAGGCCAGCCCCTTGGGGAGGTTTTTGATGACTGTTTCAATCTCTTTACTTGTGATTGGTTTAATTCAGATTCTCTATTTCTTCTTGATTCAGTTTTAGGAGGTTGTATGAATCTAAGAATTTACCCATTTCTTCTAGATTGTCCATTTTTTTGGCATATAGTTTTTAATAGTATTCTTTTATAATCCTTTGTATTTCTGTGGTATCCATTGTAATTTCTCCTTTTTCTAATTTTATCTATTGGAGGGTTCTCTCTTTTTTTTTAGTGAATCTGGCTAAGGGTTTGTCAATTTTGTCTATCTTCTCAAAGAACCAGCTCTTAGTTTCATTGATCCTATCTACTGTTTTTTTTGTTGTTCCAATTTCATTTATTTCTGCTCTAATTTTTATTATTTCCCTCCTTCTGCTGACTTTGGGATTTGTCTGTTCTTCTTTTTCTAGTTCTGTTAGGTGCAGTTTAAGATTACTTACTTAAGATTTGTCTTGTTTGTTAAGATGGGCCTATATTGCTATGAATTTCCCTCTTAGGACCACTTTTGCTGCATCCCATATGAATTTGTATGATGTATTTTCATTTTCAGTTGTCTCCAGATAGTTTTTAATTTCTCCTTTAATTTCTTCAATGATTCATTGGTTGTTCAGAAGCGTGTTGTTTAGTCTTCACATATTTGTCCTTTTCCCAGCTTTTTTATTGTAGTTTATTTCTAGTTTCATAGCATTATAGTTGGAAAAGATGCTTGATATGATTTAAATCTTCTTAAATTTATTCAAGCTTGCCTTGTTTCCCAACATATGGTCTATCTTTGAGGGTGATCCATGTGCACTTGAGAAGAATATGTATTCTGTTGCTTTTGTATGGAGTGTTCTATATATGTATATATATATATATATATATCTGGTCTAGTTTTTCATTTAATTCCATTATTTCTTTGTTGAATTTCTGTCTGGATGATCTATCTATTGATGTAAGTGGGGTGTTAAGGTCCCCTACTATTGTTGTTTTGCTGTTAATTTCTCCTTTTAGGTCTGTAAATAGTTATTTTATGTACTTTGACACTCCTATGTTAGGTGCATATGTATTTATAAGTGTTATGTCCTCTTGGTGGAGTGTCCCTTTAATCATTATATAATGCCCCTGTTTATCTCTCATTGTCCCTTTCATCTTAAAGTCTACTTTATCTGATATAAGTATAGCAGCACCTGCTTTCTTTTCCATTAGCTTGGAGTATCATTTTCCATGCCTTCATTCTAAGCCTGTGTTTGTCTTTACAGCTGAGATGTGTTTCCTGGTAGCAGCATATTCTGGGGTCTTGTTTTTAATCCACTCAGCCACTCTGTGTCTTTTGGTTGGATAATTCAATTCATTTACGTTCACAGTGATTATTGATATATGAGGGCTTAGTAGTGCCCTGTTATCACTTGTTTTCTGGTTGTTCTGTATTTCTCTTGTTTTTCGTCCTATGTATTTCCAACTGCCAATTCAGTTTGGTGGTTTGCTATGATGGATTTCTCAGTTTTCTCGTTATTAATCATTTGTGTCTCTGTTTTGATTTTTTGTTTAGTAGTTATCATGAAGTCTGTATAAAGATCTCGTAGATGAGACAGACCATTTTCTGATAGCCTCTTGTGACCTTAGCCTGAGCAATTTCCATCCCTTTCCTCTTCCCCATCTAAGTCATTGTTGTCACAACTTATTCTGTTTTGTGTTGTGAGTTTGTGATTAAAGTGAAGTGACTATAGTTATTTTTAATGCTTTCCTTCCCATTTATCTTTACTGTTATAATTGAGTGTTTGCTAACCTGTTCTGATAGAGAGCTGCAGTTTTCTGATTTTGTCTAGTTATCTCCTTGCTCAAGGCTTTGAAAACCCTTTTTTTTTTTCAGATATGAGCACATTCTTGATCATTTCTTGTAGGGGGAACATTGTGGCAATGAACTCCCTCAGCTTTTGTTTACCTGGGAAAGTTTTTTTTGTATAATGTTGGGGTTTTTTTGTTTTTACTTATTTATCTATTTTTGAGGAAGATTAGCCCTGAGCTAACACTGCTGCCAACCCTCCTCTTTTTTGCTGAGGAAGACTGGCCCTGAGCTAACATTTGTGCCCATCTTCCTCTACTTTATATGTGGGACACCTGCCATGCATGGCTTGCCAAGAGGTGCGTAGGTCCTCACCTGGGATCTGCACTGGCGAACCCCAGGCCACAAAAGTGGAACATGTGAACTTAACCACTGTGCCACTGGGCCAGCCCCTATCTGGGAAAGTTTTTATTCCTCCATCGTATCTGAAGCATAGTTTCACTGGATAGAATATTCTCCGTTCAAAGTTTTTGTATTTCAGTATTTGAATATTTCAGTCCACTCTCTCCTAGCCTGTAAGATTTTTGCTGAGAATTTCACTGAAAGCCTGATAGGGGTTCCTTTGTAGGTTATTTTCTTCTGTCTTTCTGCCCTTAATATTTTTTCCTTGTCATTGACTTTTGCCAGTTTTACTAATATATTCCTTGGAGAAGGTTTTTTTACATTGGTGTAAGTAGGAGTTCTCTTAGCTTCATTTATGTGTTTGGTAAGTTCAAGTCCAAGTTTAGTAAGTTCTCAGCTATTCTTTTTTTTTTTTAAAGATCAGCACCTGAGCTAACAACTGTTGCCAATCTTCTTTTTTTTTTTTCTGCTTTTTCTCCCAAAATCCCCCCAGCACATAGCTGTATAATTTAGTTGTGGGTCCTTCTAGCATGTGGGATGCTGCCTCAACGTGGCCTTGTGAGTGGTGCCATGTCTGTGCCCAGGATCCAAACCAGAGAAACCCTGAGCCGCCTAAGCAGAGTGCACAAACTTAACCACTCATCCATGGGGCCAGCCCATCAGCTCTTATTTCTTTGAAGAAGCTCTCTGCTCCATTCTCCCTCTCCTCTACCTCTAGAATACCCATAATCCTTATGTTGCATTTCCTAATTGAGTCAGATATTTCTTGGAGAATTTCTTCATTTATTTTTAGTGTTAGTTCTCTCTCTACTTCTTCACCTGAAACATGTCTATATTTCTGTCCTCTAAATTACTAATTCTGTCCTCCATAATATCAGCTCTGTTTTTTAAGGATTCCAAATTTTAAAAAATCTCATCCATTGTGTTCTTCATCTCCAACATTTCTGATTGGGTTTTTTGTTTGTTTGTTTCAATTTATTTTGTGAAGAATTCCCTCTGCTCATTAATTTTATTCCTGAATTCATTGAACTGTCTTTCTGAGTTTTCTTGTAACTTGTTGAGCTTCTTTATGATAACTATTTTGAATTCTCTGTCATTTACACTGTAAATTTCTGCGACTTCAGGATTGGTTTCTGGTTACTTGTCATTTTCCTTCTGGTCTGGAGAGTTAATATATTTCTTCATGTTGTTTGATGGGGTGGACTTTTGCCATTGCATAGTGGTAGTATCTGGTTGAGGATTCCACCTGTCACCACTGAGGAGGCAGGGGCTGTGTTTGCTGAGCCTGCCACACCCCCTGGCAATTGTACCAGTCTGTTGGAAGCTGTGCTGATATGGCTTTCTGTGTCTGGCTGCTGCTGCTTTACACACATAGGCACAGGTGCTTTAGCAGAGATCCCCTGCTCTGGCTGACCAGAGCTGATGTACCAGGTGGGATGAGGGGAGAGGGGACACCTTCTTTTTCACCCACGTTCCCATTCTGCATTCACTGGCTCCCTGCTTGGGCTGATCAGCTTGGGAGGGTGCCCTTGGGGTTGCTTAGCTGCCTTGGTGTGGAGCATTCCCACAGGCTGGGAGGCAACTCCAAGAGTGAAGGTGTTCTCATGGAGGGCTGCCTTTTCTCCCTTCTCCTCTCAGAGTTGTGCACTGACTGCCACTTGGGGTCCTGCACCTTAGATTGCTGCTGCTGGGGAGGGAGAGGAGATCTGCATACCTCCTTCCACTGCCTCCCTGGGGGTCCAGCACTACCACCTTCAGATGTATGGCTGTGTGGATCTCTCAGACATCTATTGTGTTGTGTGGATGTCCTCTGTTGATTTATGAATGTCCGTTTTGTTGTATGTTGGGGGGAGAGACTAAGAGAAGAGCTCACTCTGCCATGATGCTGATGTCACTTCTCTCTTCCTCTTTTTATAAGGGCACTAATCCCATCATGAGAGCTCCACCCTCATGACTTCATCTACACCTAATTACCTCCCAAAGGTCCCACCTCTAAATACCATCACATTGAGGATCAAGGCTTCACCATAAGTGTTTCAGGGGAACACAAACATTCAGTACATAATAGGAGGCACTTGATCTTGCTTTGTTCATTATTGGTGAGGTTAATTTTCCTCAGTTGGTTAAGGTCATCCTGCATTTTGAATAAGAGGACCAAAGGTCTTTGGTTTTGGAGAAAGACCTTCAAAAATCTTATTGCTTATTGTAAGTTATTTTAAACTTGCTTCAACTGGCATAAAGTACTTCAAGATCATAAAACAGGTAAACCAAAATGATTTGCATGGTTAGTACCATGAATTTCTCTCTTTATATTCCAGACAAACCTTGCATTTTCTTTATTTACTTTCAAAGTCTCAGATAAACATTTCAATTATAAATCATTCAACAGAGAAATCTTGCATTTCTTCAAGTCTATATTATATTCTCCTGCCATCCCTCAATCTCTGGAAGAGCTCTCTGCATTGAACATTTTTTATGTTTAAGACATGCCCATGAACAAACTTTTTATGCAGATGTTGCATTTGAACCATTCTATCTTCTATTCATTTAAACCTTTTATATACATTTTTATATATGAAATATATTGGATCAGATTTTTCAAGGCCAAATGTTTCCCATTTTATTGAATCTCCCTCATAGTGGCTTTTATCCATGTGTGTGTATGTGTGTTTAAATCATAAGTTCGTATTTGATTAACCTTAAGCTCTAGGAGTTCTGAGTGCATAAGCTGCAATTAGTTTCCTCCTGAAAAGGTTTTCGCTTGCTTTTGCGGTTAGCCGCAGGATATTACCAATGCAGGAACATTTTAAACTCCTTCAAGAATTCCAACTTGGTAAGGGATTAATATCCAGGATATATAGAGAACTCCTAAAACTCAACACCCAAGAAACAAAACTCTGTTCAAAAATGGGCAAAAGATTTGAATAGACATTTCTCCAAAGAATATATACAAATGGACAATAAGCACATGAAAAGATGTTCAACATTACAGGTCATTAGAGAAATGCAAATCAAAACTATAGTGAGATACCACCTTACACCCATTAGGATGGCTACTGTCAAAAAAACAGAAAATGACAAGTGTTGGCAAGGATGTAGAACAATTGGAAACTTTATGTGCTGTTGGTAGGATTGTAAAATGGTACCACCACTAAGTGAAATAAGCCTGTCACAAAAAGACAAATACTATATGATTCCACTTACATGAGATGCTTAGAGTAGTCAAAATCATACAGACAAGAAATAGAATGGTGATTGCCAGGGTCTGGGTGAATGGGGAGTTATTGTTTAATGGGTATGGAGTTTCAGTTTGGGATGTTGAAAAGAGTTATGGAGATGGATGGTGGTGATGGTTGTGCAACATTATGAATGTATTTAATACCACTGAACTGTACACTTAAAATGGGTAAGATGGTAAATTTTATGTTATATGTATTTTACCACATTAAAAAAATTGAAAAAAAATGGTACAGTTGCTGTGGAAAACAGTATGGTGGTTTCCCAAAAAATTAAAAATAGAATTACCATATGATCCAGCAATTCTACTTCTGGGTATGTGCCCCAAAGAATTGAAAGCAGGGTCCCAAAGAGATGTTTGTACACCCATGTTCCTAGCAGTATTATTCATGATAGCTAAAATGTGGAAGCAACCCAAGTGTCCATCAATAGATGAATGGATAAGCAAAAGGTATAAATGTACAACAGGATATTATTCAGCCTCAAAAGGGGAGGAAATTCTGACACATGCTACAACAAGGAGGAATCTTGAGGTCATTATATTAAATGAAATCAGCCAGTCATACACACACGAAAACAAATACTATATGATTCCACTTATATGAGGTACTTAGAGTAGTCAAAATCTTAGACAGAAAATAGGATGGTGGTTGTCAGGGGCTGGAGTGTGGGGGAACGAGGAGTTATTGTTTAGTGGGTATAGAGTTTCAGTTTTACCAAATGAAAAGAGTTATGGAGATGGATGGTGGTGATGATTATACAACGTTATGAATATATTTAATATCACTGAAATGTACACGTAAAAATAGTTAAGATGGTAAATTTTATATTATGTGTATTTTACTACAGTAAAAAAATTGGGGGAAGAAAGCTCCCAGCTTAATGTGGGAGCGTCAATTTCAGTTCCCCCATCATGTGGGAAAACTAGGATTCATCTCCATATTCCAAGTTGGTTTTAGCATTTGCTACTTTACTGCCTGCTGTTTCTGTTTCAGCTCACTTTTTCCATCTGCTTTCTGAGAGCCTAGTCATGCATTAAATGGGTAGAGTTCATGAACATCTAGTTGATTTGCAGAGGCAGGGCCCTTCGGAGTAACATGGGCCCCCACCCCTCTGGAGATTCTTTGCTTTTTGAACCTGATTCTTGTCAGAAACTTTCAAGTAGACCCTTGAAATATGAATGTCTCCTTTTAAAATGACTGCCATACCATTGTAAAACAGTTTTACACACTTTCTTTAGGATGAAAGAATGAAAGGGATTGATTGAAACATTATTTCTCATAGAAGTGGAGCTAGTCAAAGGGAATCCTTGTCCCAAAACTGAGATGTTTGCAGAAAGAATGATGGGGTGGATGTAAGTGGCATGGCTTCTGAGTGTCTGTTAAGTCTGTACCTCCTAATCAATTCTTGTTTTCTCTTCTATGTCAAGCACAAATATTTGAAAACCATGATGGGTCTCCAGCAGACACAGAGAAAATGAAGACTCATTGCCAGTGCCTTGAAGGACAAGACCCCCAGCAACTCCTGCCTGCTCTAGTGGAGCTGCTAAACCACCTGCTCAGAGCTCCAACCACTCTGCTGCAAGGCTGGGGCCCAGCCCAGAACACACAATGACCTGCCTGCCGGGAGGAACGTCCTTCTAAGGACACCCTTGCTTATCTTCTCAGAATACTTTTGGTTTCAGTTTACTGGCTTTGGTGCAGGGAAAGGATAAAATCACTTTCTAGTCTGGACTTTTAGTGCTCATCCAAGAACTTTATTTCCTGTCTGTGAGGATGTCTTCCCTGTGTACAGGTGGGGTCAGAATTGAGTCCCCAGTAAAAAAGTGAAAAAGTAGCTCAGCCAGGCTCTTCCTGGCAGGCCTTTGTCCCATTTGTCAGCTTCTTTCCTTTCCTGAATGGACATCCTTGGGGTGAGCTGGGTCTGAGGAACCCTGGTTTTCACAGCTCCCTCAGACTGTAGGTCCTCTCAGGGCATCCTCTCTGTGTTCCTGAGCCAGTGAAGGCAAGAGGCCCTCATTCCTCAGTAACCAGGAGAGGATTGGGTCTCGGTTTAAATGGCTGAAAGGCCACCATTATTTTTTTTTCATCTTGAAGTAAGAAGAGGCTTCAGATGAGAGCAGTCCTACCATGAAGTTTGCAGCAAGAGCCCCACAGTGCGAGGCTGTCTGGCAAGGAGATTGCAGAACCTGCACCAGAAGGAAGGTTGAACTAAATGACATCCGCCAGTGAAAGACCCTGTGATTCTGTTCTTCAGTCCATCAGTGAGCAGATGGATAGTTTTGTTGAAGAGACAAAGCAGGCTTCTCTTAAGGTCTCTGCTGTCTCTGCTGTCCAGACCCTTTCTCTTTCATGGACTGATACATGATGTCCTGACACAGCTTTTAGGGACTCCTGCTACACCAAGGTTTCCTAGGGCAGCTTTGAAGTCCCCCGACTTCACTCCCCTAGGTGACATACACAGGGACTGTCACTGACCAGCACTAATGGTGTGCACACAGCTGTGTTGTGAGTCCTCATGTTTCCTTTGGTTGTGGCCAAACAGGCAGGTCTGCCCAGGCTCTGCTGCTCACCTTGCCAGCTATTGTAGGGCTTAGGCAGAGAGTTCTGATTCTTTCTTTTCTTGGCTGTGCCTCCCTTACTGGGACTTTTTTGGGGTTCCTGGGTCTTTGGGGCATCTCAGGAAATAGGACATAACCAACAGAGGGTGCATCATCTTGTTGGGGCCAGGGGAAGCAGCCATTTGTGGCATTATCAATCCCCTTTCCCTTCATTCCCCATCGCTGGCTAGAATGGCATGTGGCATTCTGGACATCCTTCCATAGAATTTCTGGACAGCCAGTCTTGAGGCCTGCTGGTTGGGGCAAGCTGGGCCTGTCTTGTGGTGGTTGGTCACTCTAGCTCATTCATCACCACATAGGCCTCTCTGGTCAGTTCTGGCACAAACTGAAACAAGTAATCATCAGGGTGGAGAAAGCCACAGGAATAAGCCAGGATGGTGCTCGGTAGATCACTGTCCACACAAATTCCTCACAGGAGCAGATGCTTCCAACATGACAGGGAGCTAGGGGGCATCATGTCCAGTCAGGTAGGCCTGTTCTAGAAAATAGTTCCTGCTGAGCTAATCTGACCATCAAAATCACCCCTGAAGGGACTTCCAATTGCATCAATGTGACAGATAAAATAACCTGAAAACACTCATACTGCAAACAGAGATGCTGGCTGAAGTATGACAGTCTTTTAAATGCAAGGCTAAATTAGCAGGAAAGAAGAGGAACTGCCAGGAGCTAGAGAACTGAAAACCAGAGTGGTCCGCGTGTGAAGTGGCTGTGGCAGCTGGAGATGGGTAGAAGGGGTGTGAGTGGACTGCTTCTCTTGAGCGTCAATGTCCACGTAAGTATGAGAGAGAAGACTCCGGCCCACGCCCTATAAGAAGTTGGAAATGGGACCCCTGCATAAAACTGGCACCCTGACACCCTGAAGGCTTCATCCTTGATGAAGAGGTGAGCTAGAAAAGGTTCCCCCACTGGCATGGAGAAATAACAAGGAAACTTTCCCAGAGATAAGAGGGAACAGGTCCTGTGAGAATTTGCAACCACGCACAGGATTGAGATGCAAATTTATACTGTGTGGTCCAGGAACCAAAAGGCTGAGAAATTAGCATAAAAATCACCCCAAGTCTGTAGAACCAAATAAAAAAATCTACATACTCTTTACCTAGCTACACAGCATTCCCACAAAGCCCTAGTAAACATGAGCTCCAAAGATTAAAACACACGCACATGTGTGTGCATGTGCACATGCGTGCACAGAAACAACTTATCATGTGGAGGTACAATGAAAGCAGGATCAGACTTATAAGAGCTTCAGATAACAAATTACTCGATAAAGATTGTACTGTATATATATGTTTTACATAAAGACAAAAGTAGGAATCAAAAATATGATAAAGGCTATCAAAATAGATCACAGATTTTTTTAAAAGCAGAGTCTCTAGGAATGAAAAAAATGTATTTCTTTTCTTTTTTTGAGAGTTCAGCTTTTTATTGAACATGTTACAAGAGGTTTAGTCAAAAAGACCAAAGCCCATGTCATCATCAGACTCCTCAATTCTTCTTTCTTGGCTTCCACTTTCTTCTCCTCAGCTGGGGCGGCAGTGGTGGAGGGGGCAGGACCTCCTGCTGGTCCAGCACTAGCTCCTGGGGCGGGTCCACCAGCTCCTACACTGCATATGAGGCTGCTGATGTTGACATTGGCCAGGGCCTTTGCGAACAAGCCTGGCCAGAAAGGTTCAACATTTACACCGGCTGCTTTAATGAGAGCGTTGATTTTATCCTCCATGACCATCACCTCATCGTCCATCAGCAGGATGAGGGCCGGGTAGATGCAGGCAAGCTCCAACTCAGAGGCCATGGTGCTAGTGCTGCCGGGTACGGTGCTAGTCGCTGAGTGAAGTGAGGCCCTCACCCCAATGCAGCCTTAGCTTCCTTGGAAGGACCAAGCACCTTAGCAGCAGCTGAGGAAAGCAAGAAAATGTATTTCTAAAAGTTCAAACGACAGACTAGAAACAGTGAGAGAGAGAGAATGACCTGGATGTTGGATCTGAAAAAATTGCCTGGAATTTTAGCATAGAGGGATGAAGAGGAGAAAATCCGAAAGCATGGATAAAGAGACATGGTGGGCAGATTGAGAAGATCGAGTATACGTCTAATCACAGATCCAGAGGAGATAATAGGGAAATCACTCTTGGTAATCTCATCCAGTCTCATGGCTTTAAACATCATCTGTATGCCAACTTTCAGTTTTATCCATCTAGCCTGGACTGCTCTCTTGAGCTCCAAACCTGTATAGCCAACTGCTAACCTGGCATCTCCACTTGAATGTCTTTTAAGACTCCTACAAATCAACATGTTTAAAACTAAGTGCCTAATTGCCCCCCAAATATGCTCCATCCACAGCCTCCTTTATCTCGGCCCAATTGCTCAGGCTAAAGTCCTTAGTTTTGTACTTCACTCTTCTCTTCCTCTCATGTCCCACAGCAAATCTGTCAAGAAATTTAGCAGACGTTGCCTTCCTACTACATTAATAATCTGACCATTTCTCACCACTTCTATTGTCTCTACCCTGATCTAAGCCACTATCATCTCTTGCCTGGATGTTGCGATAGCTTCCTAACTGTGTCCTTGCTTCCTCCCTTGCTCTCATATAGTCAGTCTATTTCCTGAACGGCAGCCTCGTCGATCCTTTTCAAATATGTTAGATCACATCACACCTCTTCTCAAACTCTTAATGGCTCCTGTTTCTCTCAGAGTGAAACCCAAGTCCTTAAAACAGCTCACAAGACCCTACACGATCTTGCCTCCTGAGACTTTACTTTCGTCTCCTGTCCCTTGGGCACTCTGTTCTGGCCACATGGGCCTCCTTACTGTTCTGGCACTGGCTGATCCCTCTCCTGAATTATTCTTCCCCCAGATGTCCAAGTGGCTCACTCCCTCACTTCCTTCGAGTCTTGGCTTAAATGTTATTTTCAGTAGCAGATGCTGTGGTACCTGATCGTAGTCCCTTGTACTTACCATTCCTGCTAACGGCTTCCTACTGAAAGCACCTGCAACCTTCTACATACAGCCTTTCTCAGCCATAGGTAGTGATCTGCTGCTGAGTGGGCCCAAATGCCAGAGAGTTAGCACCTTTAGGAGCAACCCTCAGCCAATGAGTCAGTGGATGAGTACCCCAACCTTCTCTCCCTTGGGTGGGGCAACCCTGAAGCATGTTCTCGACTATTTCTGTTGACTTCCCAATATAAAATACACTCACATATACAAAAATGGAACAAAAAAAAAGTTGCTATATTAAGTTAGTGGGATCGTCAATGAAATAATATTCTAAAATATTTAAAGTTGCTTTAATAATGCTATATAAGTTTTAGTAACACATATTATAAAAGTATAATGAAAAAGATAAGATTGAACCAATATAGCACCCAAGATTTCTTTCTAAAATTCTGAGATTCCAGGTAGGACAAAGAGCTCCAGATAATCCTGCCTGTCTTCCGTGATCTTTAATCTGAAGGGCTCAGACAGCTCTGTTGCTATTTCCTCTGGCATTGCATGGAGGTTTGAATCCATTTGCCCCACCAACAGCTGGGCCCAGGGAGTCTCACTCTGAACTTGACTGTTGATCAGTGGGTTGCAGTTTTCTGAGGTGATATGACATAGGGATAGAGCATGGATGTTGGACCGAGACATCTGAGTTTAAATCAGGCCTCCATATCTTACTGGCATTGGACCTTGGGCAAGTTGTCCAAAGTCCCTGCATTCCTTTCCTTATGTGTAAAATGATAGTAATCCTGGGGCTCTGTGAAATGAAGGAATCAATGTATATCTAGTTCAAAGCAGGGCCTCAACCAACTGAAACTTCCATGATAGTAACAATAAGTATAATAATTCTAAAGATAGGAATGTGCCCAGCGTTACTTCTGATGGATGGTGAGCAGACACATACACCAACCAATGTTAGTCTCCCTTTCCACTCTCCAAAATGGATTTTGCATTTGAAAAAGAAGTGATAGACTGGCATTATCTTTCTCCAATTAATCCTGACTGTGATGGCTTTTTAAGACCAAACCAAAAGTTAACAGTAGATGTAGCTGCTAAAAATATACCCAGTGCCATCCTGGGCTGTGCTACTGGAGGTTAAGTGTCTTGGGTCAGGGAAGTCATACTTCCACTGTACACCACATCTGCCAGGCTATACTTGGAACTTCATGTCAAGGGCTGGAAGCCATGCTTTAAGTGGACAGACTCCCTGGGGAGGGTGACTGGCATCACGAGAGACTCTGAAACCTCTGTCAGGCAAGGAATAATTACAGAAACTAGTGGCATTCAATCTGAGAAGAGAAGTCCAAAGGGGGCAGATTTCTGTCATGTTGGGAAGAAAAAATGGGCCGAGAGTTTTCCAACCCTGGGATGGATGGTCTTGGTGCAAACTGGGTTCCCAGTCGCTGGAGGATGCAATCAGTGTCTGGGCAGCCCCAGTCAAGGTCCATGTGAGAGAAATCCTCAAACCAGGAATAAAGTCTTGAAGGCCTCTCGGTTCCTTCTAAATCTAAATTCTGTGATTCTATAAAAGCAATTGTGGAAAAGTTATTTAATATATCAGTTGAAAATTACATCATATACATAGATATTCACACATATATATGAATGAAAAAGACTAAAATGTCAGAGTGGTTGTTTCTAGGACCAGACCTGGTGGCCTAGTGGTTAAGTTCTGTTCACTCCACTTCAGCAGCCTGGGTTCGGTTTCCAAGTGCAGACCTACCCCACTTGTCTGTTAGCATCATGCTGTGGCAGTGACAAACATTAAAAAAAAAAAAAGAGGAAGATTGGCAATGAATGTTGGCTCAGGGCTAATCTTCCTCAGCCAAACAACAAAAAAAAACAACAAAGTGGTTGTTTTTGGGTGAGGCTGGATGTGATTTTTTCCCCTTTAAATTATTTATTTTATTTATTTTCTCTATTAAATATGAATTGCTTTTATTAACAAAAGTAACATTTAATTTATAAAGAATATTTTTATTAAGAAAAACAACCTATCTATGAGCAGATGAAAGACATTTCTACCGGCTCAGCTTTCCAACAATAAAGGGAGAGGCACCCTATTTGTGGAAATCTATCAGCAAAGGCTGGAAGAAAGAAGAGGGAGCCTTGCAGGTATGGAAGAGACTTACCTCGAGGGCCGGCCATGATTGTGTGATTCGATAGCCAAATGGCTTGTAAGAAACTGATTTCTAAACCCAGGTGGGATTTTCCTGCTACAAGCTTCTTGAAGGAGAATCTGCTCTGTCCAGAATAGCTGTAAAAAGCATTAGGAGGCTGAAGTTGACTGGATGTGGAATAGACAAATATTGTTCTTAAATTTGGGAATGATGGCAAGGGCAGAGATGGCAAGGGTGGAAGGATCCTTCTTTGCTATAGGGCTGTGGCCTGGCCTTCTCCTGCAGAAGGGGAGAGGGCCTGAAGGAGGGACCTAGAAAGCTCCCAAAAGGCTGGGAGCATGAAGAATGTGGGCCTGTATGTGGCCAGGTACATGAAACAGGAACACAGCATCTGAGAATCCCATACAAGTCCAGGTGCCACCACTCAGAGTCTGTGACCTTGGGTGCCCTTACTTGTCCGAGGTTCAGTCTCTGCCTCTGTAAAATGGGGGCAGCAGCTATTACAGCCCTCGCCACAACAGGGATGCCAAAAGAATCATGGGAGATAATGTCTATGAAGGCTGCAACATGAAGCCTTCCATAAATATCTGTTATTATTCCTGTTCCCTTAGAATGGCAGAAAGTCCTATTAGGTAAGAATCTCTTCTGTTTGGGTTAGAGCCATGGAAAAGAAAGAATTGGGAGTTTTGACACGTCGTAAAGCATTAAAAAGTCCCAGAACTGTAGAAGAACAAAGTGGCAGTGGAAGCAGCAGCAGCAATAGTGTCCAATCCAAGAAAGATTTTGGACCTTAAACTTGATGTTACTCAAGACTGACATGAAACCAAGCTCTGCTAAATCACCAACGGATGACTGGATGTTAGTGAGAGTGACACCGAACGGTACTTAGGTGTTTCCATTTCTTCAAATCTTCCTCTAAGTTTTGTTACCATCTGTTTGAATATTCTAATATCAGCAAAGATGTATAATGAGCTCCTGTTATAGGGCTTGTGGCCTTCTACCAATGCCACTCTTTTGAAAAGCTCCAGAAGTGGAAGATGGATTGAGAGCTCTTCCCTTGTTGGTCAGCAATGCTGTGATCCTCGGGGCCTGTGATTCTAGGTCAGTTCCCCCTGCCACATATACACAAATGAGCTATAAATAAGGCAAACCAAGAATCCAAGGGCAAAGAGGATAAGATTATTACTTCAAACCTTATTTTAAGATTGGACTGTAAATAAACTGAAAAAGAAAAAACATATTATGTACATGTGAAAAAATATTAGCCAGTAAAGAAAAAGGAAGGTGCATTTTTGAGATCTGGCACTGCTGTTCTTATCCTTGGCTGCAATATTATAATCACCTAAAGTGCTTTTATAAAAACATGATGCCTAGGCCACATGCTAGACCAATTAAGTCAGAGCCTCTGGGAGCTGGGCATCAGTATTTTTTAAAGCTCCCCAAGTGATTCTAATGTGTACACTGAGTTGAGGTTCTCCTGGTAGAAGGAGACCTGGACATTTATTTGTTTTTCACCTTTGGTATGCTCTTGTTTACCTGATAAATATAGGGATAAATTGTTGATTAATCTTAATTAGCAACTATTTGATATCACATACTGTCTGGGAAACAAGCACAGAAGCTTCTCTACTGATTAACTTTCCATTCACAAACTTCTATAGTTTCTGATTATAAAAATCTGAATATTCAAGGGTAGTTCCTGGGCACTTGTATGTTTTATATGCTCCATAGGTGATTCTGCTTTGCAGCAAGATTGAGCGACATCATGACAGGTGCTCAATGAACATTTAAATAGGTGGGTGTGGGTGAATGGATGGATGGATGGACGGAAGGATTGGGTGCATGGTGGGGATAGATCAGGGATTCTCAACCTTAGCACTATTGACATTTTAGGTCAGATAATTCTTTGTTGTCAGGGACTGTCCTGTATGTTTTAGAACGTTTAGCACCATCTCTGGCCTTTACCCACTTGATGCCAGTAGTATCCTCCCAGTTACAACAGCCAAAATGTCTCCAGACATTTCCAAATGTTCCCTGGGGGCAAAATCGTCCCTGCTTAATAGTCACTGGGGTAGATTAATGAATGGGCAGATGAATGGATGGATGGATGGACAGATGGTTGGATAAAAGGATGGGTGGATGATTGAGTAAATGGGAGATTGGTGAATGAATGGATGGATGGGTGGTAAGCGGGTAGGTGAGTGGAAGGATTCAAATAGATGGGTGGGTGGAAGGATGAATGAATGCCTCATAAACCTAACTGAATGCCTTTGTTCCTTAGGTTTTTACTCTGAGGACATTCTTTGCTCTTTGTCCATATAATAGCATAGCACAGAGAGTAAATATTTGGCACACAAAGTAGTTGGAAGAATACAGAAGGGCTGAATTTGAAATTTCAGACACTGATATCATTCTCCAAGATAAAACTGAATTCTAAAGTCTAACCTAGGACAAAGAATTGGTAAACATAGCTGACGTAAAGAAAAATTGGTGATGGCTAAAAGTGTATATGGTAAACTGTTAATGACTGAAAATAGACGAAAGAATCAAATCCTCATCACAACATCAGGATAGAAAAATGTAACCTGAGGAAACTGAGGATCTAATAGAGATAAGGCCACAAAATAAAATTCACATTGACAAAAGCTGTAATCAGGTACATTTGGTACAAAAAATTTTCAAAGATTCAAATATTTTCTAAATAAAACGTACTATAAAAATAACCTCAATAAAAGAATTTAAAAATTTTTTTCTTTTTTCAAATTATTATTTTTCAAAATGCACTTGAAATAAAAAAATAGCTTTAGTGGTAATATGTAGAAAACTTATGTATTAAACTGGTTTAATGGAGTCTGCATAGGAAAATATTTTCTCAATTAAACTTATCATTGTTGGTATGATTCTCGTTAAAATATTTGTATTTTCAGAGTCTAAACATCCAGCTGTTAAAAAAAAATAATGGGATCCAGTTTCTCTGGATAAAATCCTTCTGTTGTCTAGATGTTGGGCCTGATGTTCCAAAACAGACAGCTGACGGAAGTTTTTGTCGGTCACTATTGTTCCAATTGCTTAGGTATTTTTTAAAGTGAAAATATAGCTCATAAAGATTTATAAAAGAAAGATAGCCAGTGTGGTTTTCCCACAGCATGGGGAATAATTGTGAAAGACTTTGAAATGGACCAAAATATCACTGAGTGTATTCAACTGATGTCTAGCTGGCCCTTCCCAGTAATGGCATTCTAAAGACATTCTAACCTTTCATTGTCTTTGAGCTGTTTTACAGCTCTATAGATTGTAGATAATGATATAAATGCAAACGAACTTGTACACAGACATGAAAATTATGCTCCCACAATCCCCTCCTGAAAAAAACCAGTTTTACATCTATTTGTAAATTCATTTCAGTGTTCCTGATCTATATAAGTGTGGTACTTTAAATTCTCCTTTGAACTGGTTGTAACACCTTACTGGTGCCCTCATTAGTGAGTTAAATAAAATCTTTTATACATGTTCATTTTATATCTGTATGACAGTCATGATTATAACTTCTCTGAAAAATTCTCCTTTAACAATAGATAGATGGACATTCTTCTTCAGTGTTGGAGAGAGAATCAACTGGCTCATGTTTTCTAGAGGAAGATTAGGTAGTGTATCTCCAGATCCTCAAAAATGTATAGATTTGTACATACATTATACATTAGTACATAGTTTTTGGATAAAAATTTGGCAATACCTTTAAAATTTGTAATGCATATACCAGAGGTGTATCATTGTAGGGGAAGGGGAAACTCCCTCCTCTAACCCTTTTACATTCTTATGGCTGGACTAGTAATAAAATTGACACAAAACCAGATTAACAGGAGAAAAACCAATTTAATACATATGTATGGGAGATCATAAACTGACACTCTGAGAGTGAACAAAACAGGCAGTTTGTATATCTTTTTGCGCAAATAAATTTGTGAGGATTTGACAGGACAAAGAAATTTAGGTTTGGGGTACATAATCAGTGAGGAATTTGAGCAGAGTTTAGGCTTGAGGTAGTAAATAAAAGTAACAAAGTTTGTTTACACAGGCTTCTGAGCCCTGAGTTCCCTAGCTCTGGTGATATGGATGTCTCTATCACCTGTGTAGGGAGGGTACCTTTCATATGGGAGATTTATTTTCTGCTTTCAGGGGGAACAGAGAGAATAGGGTCAAAACTTTAAGTCAAAATGAGTAACTTTAATTCAAAATAATCAATATGCCATTGTGAGATATTTGGGGGCAGCCTTCCCCGGGCTCCCAACAATATAAACACATTTTGTTTCAATGCAAATTTTAATTAATATTACTGTATTTAAAAATTATTATTAGTAGTATATGATTATTTCTTATAAATAATAATAATAATAATTTTATTTTAGTAGCCAAGTTTTAAAGTTTAACATTTTAATACTTATGGGCACCATAATTTCCAAACACCATTGGCTGCTTGATTGTTGTGTGCACTTCTGAGATACTAAAAAGACATTCACTTTCAGCAAAGCTGAGTAAAGGAGCCAGGTTTATTTCCACAGGTTCTGCAGTAAAAGGTTCAGTTGACAGTGATGTCACTTAATTTTTAAAATTTCATTCATCTCTAACAGTAACTGGGTAAAGATTATCTCTTCTTCAAGGCCTGGACTTGAGGTTAGGGTGATGACACAATTTCATTGAAGGAAACACAGAAAGTGGAGTTTTACTTTACTTGAAAAAGAAACTCACTGAATATCAGATGTAACATTGCTACTTTCACTTCTATATTTTTACTTCTCATAGTTTCCCGTTATACCATCCTTTGACCTTGGACCTAGAACAGGGGCTCTGGAGCAGTGTAACTGGTGTTCTAGGTAACAAAATTGTATTTGAAAATCTATATGGTACTCGCTTCCATTGCACACACACCAACTTAGCATCTTCTGTGGAGTGGAAATATAGGAGAAGCTTTTTTGTTGTTGTTGAGGAAGATTAGCCCTGAACTAACATCTGTGCCAGTCTTCCTGTATTTTGTACATGGGTTACCACCACAGCATGGCTGATGAGTGGTGTAGGTCTGCTCCTGGGATCCAAACCCACAAACCTGGGCTGCTGAAGCAGAATGTGCCGAACTTAACCACTATGCCACAGGGCTGCCTCCAATAGGGGAATCCTTACAGCAGGTATCATAGAAGGCATACTAGCACTCTCAATGTTGCTTTTATTGAGTATACACTCTTCAAAAGACCACCTGAAAACCTACTCATCAAAGCTAAATTTATTAAACTTACTGCATTAAGGCCAATTTGACAAAGTCATAATAATTTCTCAGAAGGGGAAAATCAGAGGAGGCTATTCATAAGGCTTTAGGGCCTAAACTGGGTGATTCTAAGGAGGGTCTTGCAAAGGAGGAAACTGACAGATTAGGCGGTGTTAATAATAATTTTGGATTGGTAGGCACAATGAAGCAACTGTCTTTAAGCAAGTCTTGATGAGTAAGCTGCTAGTTTTGATAAGTAAGCTCTTTTTGTTAGTTCATAGTCGTCTAGGATCAACTATTTCTTAGAGGAAAATAGCTAAGTTATTTTTTGCTTGTTCTTAGTATTATTTAATACAACAAGAAGAGTGTATGCCTGTCCCAGAGGCAGGAAATTAAATTGGTTTTAGTTCTGTTTATCAGGTTTCTGCAAGCTATTTTTGTTGTAAGCAACCATTGGTTGTTAGTAAATCCTGCTATGCTGATATTATTATTGAAAAATAGAGTGATAAAGTTTCTTGTTGTCATTGTACTTAACACCTAATGGCTGTCATTTCATCTTGCTTGAGGAACTTTTATAAGCATGACAAGGCATTTTCCAAATCTCTGACAGATCAGGTAATGTCTTTGCCTGAAGAAGAATGATGAAAGCAGCCCAGTCTCTACCTTTGACCAGTAATTCTGTTATATCCTGCTGCACTAATGGGACTGAACAAACATCTGATGGGTGTAAAAACATCGAATGGCTTTGATTCCAAAACCACTCATGGTCTTTACCATTTGTGTTCCATTGTTAAGGACACTCATCAAGCATTTTCCTTACTGATTTTTTATCCCATAAGTATTTACTTAACCAGATTCACTGTGTTGTTAAACCCAGAAATCCCTTGATGGCTGTGTTAGTTTTCTATTGCTTCTATCACAAATCACCACAACCTCAGTAGCTTGAAACAATACAAATTTATTATTTAACAGTTTGAAGTCTGACATGGGGCTAAAATCAAGGTGACAATAGGAGAGAATCCATTTCCATGGCCTTTTCCAGCTTCTAGAGGCTGCCTACATTCCTTGGCTCCTGGCCCCTTTCTTCCATCTCCAAAGCCATCACTCTGACCATTCCATAGTCACGTCTCTCTCTGACTCTCCTTTTCAGCTTCTTTCTTTCACTTTTAAGGATGCTTGTGATTACATTGTTCCCACTTGGATAATCTAAGATAATCTCTCTATTTTAAAATCAGCTGATTAGCAGACCCAATGACACTCATAAACTGAAAGTGAAGGGTTGGAAAAAGATATTCTATGCAAATGGCAATGAAAAGAAAGCTGAGGTAGCAATACTTTTATCAGACAAAATAGACTTTAAAACAAAAACTGTAGTAAGTGACAAAAAAACAGCACCACATAATGATAAAGGGAACAATACAACAAGAGGATATAACAATTGTAAACATTTATGCACCTCACATAGGAGTGCTTAAATATATAAAGCAATTATTAACAGACATAAAAGGAGAAATAGACAGTAACATGATAATAGTAGGGGACTTTAACACTCCACTTACCAATGGATAGATCTTCCAAACAATCAATAAGGAAACATTGGCCTTAAATAACACAACAGACCACATGGACTTAGTAGATATATACAGAACATTCCATCCAAAAACTGCAGAATACGCATTCTTTTCAAATGCACATTGAACATTCTCCAAGATAGATCACATATTAGGGCACAAAACAAGTCTCAATAAATTTAAGAAGACTGAAACAATACCAAGCATCTTTTCTGACCACAATGGTATGAAACTAAAAATTGACTACAGGAAGAAAATTGGACAAGCCACAAACATGTGGAGATTAAACAAAATGCTACTGAACAACTATTGGGTCAATGAAGAATTCCAAAAATACTTGGAGGCAAATGAAAATGAAAATACGACATGCCAAAATTTATAGAATACAGCAAAAGCAGTTCTAAGAAGGAAGTTTATAGCAATACAGGCCTTACCTCAACAAACAAAAATCTCAACTAAACAATCTAACAGTGCACCTAAAGGAATTAGAAAAAGGAGAACAAAAAAAGCCCAAAATCAGTAGGAGGAAGAAAATAAAAATTAGAGCACAGATAAATGAAACAAGAGACTAAAAAACAATAGAAAACTATCAATGAAACTAACAGCTGGTTCTTTGAAAAGATAAACAACACTGACAAACCCTTAACCAGACTCACCAAGAAAAAAAGAGAGAAGGCTCAAATAAATAAAATCATAAATGAAAGAGGAGAAATTACAACAGATACCTTAGAAATACAAAAGATTATAAGAGAATACTATGAAAAGCTATATGCCAATAAATTGGATAATCTAGAAGAAATGGATAAATTCTTAGAATAACACAACTTTCTCAAACTGAATCAAGAAGGAATAGAGAATTTGAATAGACCAATCACCAGTAAGCAGATCAAAGAAGTAACCAAAAACTTCTCAAAAAATAAAAGTCCAGGACCAGACAGCTTCCCTGGTGAATTCTACGAAACATTCAAAGAAGGCTTAATACCTATCCTTTCAAACTGTTCCAAAAAATTGAAGAGGAGGGGAAGCTTTCCAACTCACTATGAGGCCAACATTACCCTGATACCAAAATCAGACAAGGACAACAGAAAAAAAGGAAATTTCAGGCCAATATCACTGATGAACATTGATGCAAAAATCCTCAACAAAATAACTAGCAAATTGAATACAACAATACATTGAAAAGATCATATACCATGATCAAGTGGGATTTATTCCAGCAATGCAGGGATGGTTCAACATCCACAAATCAGTCAACGTGATATACCATATTAACAGAATGAAGACTAAAAATCACATGATCATCTCAATAGATGCAGAGAAAGCATTTGACAAGATACAGCATCCATTCATGATAAAAACTCAATAAAATGGGTAAAGAAGGAAAAGACCTAAACAGATTAAGGCTGTATATGACAAACCCACAGCTAATATCATACTCAATGGAGAAAAACTGAAAGCTATCCCTCTAAGAACAGGAACCAAACAAAGATGCCCACTTTTGCCACTCTTATTTACAATAGCATTGAGAATCTTAGCCACAGCAATCAGGCAAAAAAAGAAATAAAAGGGATCCAAATTGGAAAGGAAGAAGTGAAACTGTCGCTATTTGCAGATGACATGATTTTATATATAGAAAACCCTAAAGAATCCACCAAAAAACCTTTAGAAATAATAAATGAATATGGTAAAGTTGCAGGATATAAAATCAACATACAAAAATCCGTGGCATTTCTAGACACTAACAATGAAGTAGCAGAAAGAGAAATTAAGAATACAATCCCATTTACAATGGCAGCAAAAAGAAGAGAATATCTAGGAATAAATTTAACCAAAGAGGTGAAAGAACTATACACTGAAAACTATAAAACATTGTTGAAAGAAACTGAAGAAGACACAAAGAAATGGAAAGATAGTCTGTGCCCTTTGATTGGAAGAATTGACATAGTTAAAATGTGCATACTTCCTAAAGCAATCTACAGATTCAACTCAATCCCTATCAAAGTTCCAATGATATTTTTCACATATAGGACAAAGAATCCTAAAATTTATATGGAAAAACAAAATACCCCAAATAGCCAAAGGAATCCTGAGAAAAAAGAACAAATCTGGAGGCATCACACTCCCCAACTTCAAAATATACTACAAAGCTATAGTAATCAAAACTGCATGGTACTGGCACAAAAACAGACACAGAGATCAGTGGAACAGAATCAAGAACCCAGAAATAAACCCATACATCTAGGGAGAGCTAATTTTTGACAAGGGAGCCAAGAACATACAATGGAGAAAGGAAAGTCTCTTCAGTAAATGGTGTTGGGAAAACTGGACAGCCACATGCAAAAGAATGACAGTAGACCATTATCTTATACCACAGTCAAAAATTAACTCAAAATGGATTAAAGATTTGAATGTAAGACCTGAAGCCATAAAACTTCTAGAAGAAAACATAGACAGTATGCTCTTTGACATCCGTCTTAGCAGCATATTTTCAAGTACCATGTCTGAGTGGGCAAGGGAAACGATAGAAAAAATAAACCAGTGGGACTACATCAAACTAAAAACCTTCTGCACAGCAAAGTAAACCATCAACAAAACAAAAAGACAACCTAATAATTTGGAGAAGATATTTGCAAACCATATCTGATAAGGGGTTAATATTCAAAATATATGAAGAACTCATATGTCTCAACAACAAAAAAACAAACAACCCAATTAAAAGATGAGCAAAAGATCTGAACAGACATTTCTACAGAGAAGATATACAGATGGCCAACAGGTACATGAAAAGATGTTCAATATCATTAATTATTAGGGAATTTCAAATCAAAACTACAATGAGATATCACCTCACACTGATCAGAATGGCTGTAATTAACAAGACAGGAAATAAGTGTTGGAGAGGATGTGGAGAAAAGGGAACTCTCATACACTGCTGGTGGGAATGCAAACTGGTGCAGCCACTAGGGAAAACAGTACAGAGATTCCTTAAAAAATTGAGAATAGAGTACCATTTGATCCAGCTATTCCACTGCTGGGTATTTACCCAAAGAACATGAAAACATGAATGCGTAAAGATACATGCACTCCTATGTTCATCGCAGCCTTATTCACAATAGCCAAGACTTGGAAACAACCTAGGTGCCCATCAAGGGATGATTGGATAAAGAGGATGTGGTATATACACACAATGGAATACTACTCAGCCATAAAAATAGATGAAATCTTGCCATTTGCAACAACATGGATGGACCTTGAGGGTATTATGCTAAGCAAAACAAATCAGAGAAAGAAAGTCAAGTACCATATGATCTCACTCATAAATAGAAGATAAAAACAACAACAGACAAACACATAGATACAGAGATTAGATTGGTGGTTACCAGAGGAGAAGTGGGGAGGGAGCAAGGTGGAAGGGGTGACCAGGCACACGTGTATGGTGATAGATGGTAATTAGTCTTTGGGTGATGAACATGATGTAGTCTACACAGAAATCAAAATATAATGATGTACACCTGAAATGTATATAATGTTATAAACCAATGGTACCTCCATTAAAAAAATAGAATAAAAAAAATAAAAAAAATAAAATCAGTCGATTAGCAAACTTGATTCTATCTGCAACCTTAATTCCCCTTTGCCATGTAACCTAACATATTCACAGGTTCCAGGTGTTAGGACATGGATATCTTTGTGGAGAGAGGCTTTATTCTACCTACCAGAGTCATCAAGTAAAGCAGAAGTTTGGTTGACTACATGGATTTGCTGATGTCCAAGGCTACCACGTGATCACTGATGACAAGGTCAGGGAAGTCAGAAGTGATTATGAGGCAGACATTTTGCTATTTGGCTAAAGCCAAACTCAAATGCCAGATTTTGGTAGAATACCAAGGATGGGACTGAACTTCAGTATATTCCTAACACCATTTGACCCAGCAATCCACTTCCAGAAATGTATCCTACAGAAGTACTCACGCAACTATGCAAAGTTATACAAACAAGAATGTTTACTGCCACATGATTTATAAGAGAAAAACTGTGGACAACTTAAATGTTATTACAGATTATTGTCACAAAATACAGCACAACTTTATTGTGGAATACTTTGCAGCTTAAGTAAAATGAGGTAAACCTATAATTATAGGTTAGGAGGATGTTCATGACATATTGCAGTTTTTAGAAAAGAGCAAGCTGTGGAACAGTACGCATAGGATGATGCCATCTTACCTCTTACAAATATGTATGTACACAAATGTGTGTGAATGTGCAGAGAAAATGGGCTAGAAGGATATATACCCGTTAGGAATACAAACTTCTGTGTTGTCTGAATTTTTACAATGAGCATGCATCACTTTTGTTTATCCCTTGATCTAGAAATTCTAACTCTAGGAATTTACTAAGGAAAACATTATGGTGATGAACAGAGGTTTATCTGCAAGGATATGTACCATTGTTTATATAAAAGTGAACAGCCATTAGCACTCATATTGAAGAGGGGATTGATTAAAATGAGTTGTGCATTTATACCATGGAAGAGTATACAGACATGAAAATAAGATAAAGTATACTATTAAATGAAAATATTATAAAACATTATGTATAATGTGTTCCATTTCACTCAAATACATGTGCACATACAAATAAAAATATTATTATGCAAATACCATCAGTAGCTATCTCTGTAGGATGGTATGATGGGTGATTTTTACTTTCTTTTTTATGATTTTTTGGAAAAGGAAGGAAAGAAGTGAGGTGAGGCTCTAGTTCCACACTTTCCTCAGGGTTGAACTTCAGAGAATAATGCGTACATTAAGGACTCACAGTTTTGGGGTGGGGTGATAAATCTCACAGTAGGCATCTTGTCCTAGATTCCCTGGAGCAGCTATTTAGAGAGACTGTGCAGCACTCAGTAATCATGCTGAAAGCATTCTGGCCCACCAACACGTCCCCTTCCACTTAGTGACACTGCCAACATGGTGCTACATCCAACACAGCTGCTGCCAACATGGTACTTTATCCAACACTGAATTGCTCCAACATGATGCTACCACCAACATAGTGCTGTATCCAAAGTACTACCACACAATGGTCCTCTATCCAATGGTACTGTATCCAATGGTGCTACATTCAACATGACACCAGAACCAACATGGCACCTCAGCTGTAGAGTACCTGTGGCTGAGGCAGGTTCTCAGGCAGTGGAACCTGAGATCAACTTCACTGGCCAGCCTGCCTCAGTAAGGTGCCAGAACAGAGGCAGAATCCAAGTGGGATGAATACATTATCAAGCAAGGATTTATCCACTCTACTACATTTAGGCTTCCTTACTCAGGATCCCAGGAAAGAGAGGTAAAGGAGAGAGGAAAACCCCTGAGAAGGGGGAAAATGCTGAAATACAGAAGCAGAATTTTACACACATTTGATTTACGGTGGTTGAGTTTATACCCACTACTTTTCACTTTGCATTAGCCTTGGCTGATTTTTTCCCTAAGAGAGGAGGTGTCAAAGCAATAAAGCTTATCAACAGCAACAGGTCCTTGGACCTGCATTCTGCAGATTTGTTCACTACTCTGGGAGCTTATTACCTTGACCTTTCTTGGATTTACCCCCTGGAGAGATGTTTTAGGGTCTCTTTGGCAGCCTTTCACCAAATAGGTTTTTCTATAACCAACCTTCTCTTTTATAACTTAAGGTCTTTGCCCTTTGGAAGTCCTTTTATTTACTAATTAATTTGCAAGGAACACTTTAGTTTACTCATTAACAATGATCACTGCTCTCAACATACACTGCATATTTTTACTGTACAACTCATATTTTAACCACTTTGAAGAAAAAAATTTAAGGAAAAAGAATTCTCATATTTCTCCTACTTACGTCAAATTTCTCCAATTCAGCTCTAAACTCAAATATACTCTGATTTATTGAAATCAATGTTCTAGTTTTTGCATTTAAGATGCTATTGTACACGTTTTCACATTGTTTGTCTTCAACGTTGCCATTTCTGTTGACAGCTTGGTATTCATCACATTGATAAATTAGCATCTCTTGAGCCATTTCCCAAACCTAAGAGTTTAGATAGTCTTTAACACTTTAAAAAGTGTTCTGGGGTAGTCTCAATAGAGGAACTCAAACAAGATCACAAAGTGATTATAGATCTTCAAACAAAGAACTTCTAAAGAGAAAAATCAAATTTTGGCTAACTATTAAAAAAAATTAAAAGATCTGTCTTGTCGATTTTCTTTTTTAAAGATTGGCACCTGAGCTAACAACTGTTGCCAATCTACTTTATTTTTTTCCATCTGCTTTTTCTCCCCAAATCCCCCCAGTACATAGCCATATATTTTAGTTGTGGGTCCTTCTAGTTGTGGCATGTGGAACGGCACCTCAACGTGGCCTGATGAGTGGTGCCATGTCCGCGCCCAGGATCCGAACCAGCAAAACCCTCGGCTGCCCCAGTGGAGCGCCCGAACTTAACCACTCGGCCACGGGGCCCGCCCCTGTCTTGTTGATTTTAACGTCAAATTAACATAAAAACTAGTGTGCGTGCAAACTAGGCATAAATAACAAAAGCAACAGTGTACAGTTTTTCTATGAAAGCCATGTATAAATTAAGAAGAAAAGGTATTATTGTTATTATTAAATATTTATTAAAAAGTCACAGGCCTTCCCTTTTCTGGCAGCCTAAGGGACTTCTTCGATTCCTCTCAGATTTGGTAGAGTGAAGAGGCAACATCACTTCACCAGCTCCACTGTGACCAAGATGGGTGGTCTTCAAGCCAGGATCTGCATTCCCCTAGGGGTATGAGAAGGCCTTCCCCGGGGCTTTGATACAAATTTCCAGGTCCTCATTGTCCCTGAATTCTCTTTTCTAACCTTGATCAGCCTGAGTCCAGGCCTGGTCACCAATAGCCCTTCATCCTTTTACAAGAGAAAGGCACATCTCTTACCCTTCTCTCCTCTTGGGGGAGGGCTTCCTGTCTCAGGCTCATTTCCCGTAAGAGTGAAGATAAGTTAGGGCAAGGGCACTCTGCTCCAATCTCTGAATTCAGATAAATGATAGAGTAGGGCAATGGGAGTAATGGTAATCTTTATTCAACAACTTGGCCTCTTCCATCCCCTGACTATTGCCCAAGAATGCCTAGCTGTTGTTAGAGAAACACCTAAGAGCAGAACAAAGAAAGCGTGGGTAAGAAATTCGGTCCTGAATGACAAAAATGTCTTTCTATATCTATTTAATGGAAGCAAGTCTTTAAATGCTTGTGCAGTTATTGACAGTGATTCTTTTAAATATATCTGGAATGTTTTAATGGGACCACTAAATATTGCCAGATATATTGGATAAAACTCCCAGATAAAACTTTTACGTGATTAATTTTAGATCTGTTGTGCATTACTTGATAAGGTAGTTAAAAATCATTTTTATCAAATCATATCATAAAATATTTATTACCACAGTAAATCCATATTTATCTTAAAAATTGTTAAATTATCTATCTTCTATTGCCAAAAATATAAAATTGCATGCTAGTTTCTAGATCAATTAGTTTTTAGCAGTAAATCCTTTCTCTTTCAACAAATAGGAAAAGATTTCCTAATGAAAATAACAGAGTTGTTTATTGTTTTTATACTTGATTTTTATTTAATCATTTTGAAAAGGCAAACACCAGAATTTGAATCACATCCACATACACACATACATTTTACTGCGGGAAACCATGCATTTATCACACTCCTTGCTTCATAAATAACGTATAATAGCTACACATTACATTGCATTATTACAAATTAAGTAGTAAGAAACAACGTATTGATGTATTATCTTGTTTTTAATAAAATATAAAATGGATAGCTACAACCATATTAGATCTACATCATTTCAAACTAGACTTGATAGATTTTACAATCTGATTTATAAGATTTATTTATTTCCTAGTGGTTACTATCATGTTCCTTGAAATACATATTTGATGTAAAAAATCAGCTCAGACTTTTTCTGACAATAGGTAATCCTGATTTGACTTAATGACAGACAAGAAAGGTGATAACAACAGGATTACATAGCTGACATTTTCCATCTCTTAAATGAGCTAAAGTTACAGTTCCAAGGTTGTGAAGAAAATACATTTATAGCACATGTTGTATTTTTAAAAATAACAAATTAACTTCTTCAAATAACTAAACAATGAATTACCATATGGTCCAGCAATTCCACTTCTGGGTACATAGCCTAAAGAATTAGAATCAGGGATTCAAACAGATATTTGTACACCAATGTTCATAGGAGCATTATTCACAATAGCCAAAGAGTGGAAACAGCCCAAATGTCCATGGATGGATGAATGGATAAGCAAAATATGGTATGGGATATTATTCAGCCTTAAAAAGGAATGAAGTTCTGATACATGCTACAAGTAAACAAACCTTGAACACATTATGCTAAGTGAAATTAGCCAGACACAAAAGGACAGATATTGTATGATTCCACTTATGTGAGGTACATTTAATAGGTAAATTCATAGTGACAGAAAGTAGAATAGTGGTTACCAGGGGCTGGGGGAGGGGGAAGTGGGAAGTTATTGTTTATTGGATACAGCGTTTCGGTTTGAAAAGAAGAAAAAGTCCTAGAGAAGGAGAGTGGTGATGGTTGTTCAACAATGTGAATGTACTTAATGCCACTGAACTGTACACCTAAAAATGGTTAAAATGGTAACTTTTATATTATATATATATATATATATATATCAGCATAATAAATAACAAATTAGCAAAAATGTATTGAAATTAACAATAGTTTTATTTTCCCAACCCTTTCTGAGTATATCAGGTTAAGTGAAAGAGTAACAGGATAATTCATAGTCTTTCCTAAGTCTTGGTAAAGCTTTTTGGCATGTTTCCCAGAAATGGAGAGAGCAGATGACTCAACTCTGGTGCTGGCTCTTATCAAGATTCTCGATCAGCATCCACTGCTACCTCCTTCCCTCCAAATTATCTATGAGGATCTACAAGGGAAAAACATCAAGATGCAAGAGAAAATTCTGGGAAGATGAGGGTTGGTTGGTCAGATCTTTTTGAACAATGGTGGCTAAGGAGGGAGGCAGGGACTGACTACCTTGGTCAATCACTCTCCACCCCATCCCCAAGCCCCAAAGACTGGGATTTACAACCTAAGAATCACCTCCCTCTAAGGCTTCTTCTCTCTAGGAGCAAAGGTGAAGCTCTGACCTGGGAAGCTGTTTAGTGGGATAAGGACCATGGTTTACTTGTGTTAGAACTGAACCCACAAAATTTCTTGTTCCTGGGTTAAACAATACCGGGACCAAGTATTCTTTCTGTTCCTATGTTAAACAATACTGAGAATAAGCAAAAATAAGTTAGCTGCTTGCTCCAGTAAACACTTGCTCCTGGAAGACAAGACTATGAACTAGCTAAAACAGCTAACTTATCAAGACCAACACTTGCTCACCAAGCTTCACTTGCTCTCGCCTTGCTGTGCCTATCAATTCAAAGCTATGATGTCATAAACTCTGCCCAGTCCCTACCAGTTCCTCACCTTTATAGAGCCTTCCTAAACCCGCTCAGTGCTGGCCTGAAAGCCTTGTAAATAGTCTCCCCAACCTCTGCCCAGAGCACTACCAAAACTCTGTCAAGGAAGTGTTCTCCATTGCTACAATGTCTAATAAACTTAACTTTGCTTGATCAACAGGTCTTTTTGTTACATTTTGGTGAGTCTACGGTTGACAAGTTCCTGAGGCTCTCTAAAAGATAAACGTTCTAAATGCAAAGATGTTTATAGCAACATTATTTACAATAGTGAAAAACTGGAAACCACTTACATATCCAAGAAATGAATAAATCATAGACAAATAAATCATCAAACAAATATGTGTCATGACAATGACAAATATTTAGTTGGAAATCTGGAAACTTAGATGTGAAAAATATTACATGAAAATATTTGAATATAAAATTATTTACTCCTGGGGGCCAGCCCAGTGGCCCATCAGTTAAGTATGCATGCTCCTCTTTGATGGCCTGGGGTTCGCCAATTCGGATCCCGGTTGCGGACATGGCACAGCTTGACAAGCCATGCTGTGGTAGGCATCCCACATATAAAGTAGAGGAAGATGGGCTTGGATGTCGGCTCAGGGCCAGTCTTCCTCAGCAAAAAGAGGAGGATTGGCAGCAGGTATTAGCTCAGGGCTAATCTTCCTCAAAAAAAAAATTATTTACTCCCTCTGATTACTTTGATACAAAAAATACATGTAGGGACTAAGTGGGACCACTGAGAATGTCAAATGTAGTGTTTAGTTGGTGGGCTCATGAATTTCTTTGTATGGTGTAAATTTATTTCTAAGCATATGGAGGCCATACAAACCACACTGTGCAAGTGAAGTTTGGAACAGAGGGAGTGGGGAGGTTCCAGGTTGTTCAGCATTTACCCAAAGGTTGGGGATCACTAATTCAAAAGGAGGATTGGAAGCTAGATCTGTACTCTTTCTTTACATTTTTCTGCAAGTTCCTCATGACTTTGGGCTTACCATTCAGACACAGAAAAATCAGGTTTTCAGCCCAAGAACAAGAGAACTCCCTGAAGGGAAAAAAAGCAGATGCTAGAGTAAAAATAAAGGAATTTTTGCAAGTAGCTGACCTGCAACTGTCTGAGGAAGTAGAGGGAGAATACGAGTTCACTGTGTTCAGGGCTGGGAGGATGATCAACCACACCATTTTTAAAGAGTGCTGGTGCTATGATGAGGCCGAGCATTGACTATGGTGTGAAATTCCAGAAGCTCTATGTCCTGTGAGGAGAACCCACAGGCAACTGGTGAGATAAATGCCTGAGGTCCTGAAGGGGGATTTGGGTGATGCACCGCAGGACCCCCTTGTGCTGACAAATCTGCCTGCTTCATATAGTAGGTTCAGCAGTAAGTACTGATGAGTTCTGATGAAAATCCCATAGAATCAAGTTCCAATACATATTAATTCTGTTTCTCCTCTGATTCTGCTCATGCTGATCCTGTCTCCCAGAGACCTACTAGCCCCTGGAGGGGTTGGAACCATGTCTCATACTTCTTCCATAGGCAGTGTGGCCTAATGCTAAGGTTTGGACTTGAGTAGCAGGTGGCCCTGGAGTTGAGTCCAGCTTTGCCTCTTTCTGTGGATCTTGGGCAAAAGTGTCAGTCCTTCCCTATGTTAAACAGAAGCCTTGCTTTCCAATGTCTAAGTCTAATATCTATTTTTTGGGCAAGTGATAAACAAGAGTGGCTTCGGAAGAATGAAAATAGCTCCTTCTTGGCGCTCTTAGCTCTTCCAGCCCTGCTCCTTTTCCTGTGTTACCTCAGCCCTATGATGCCCAAGCCATGACTTCAGAACCATCCCCTCCCCCTTCCTTTCCTTTATCTGACCCCAGTATCAATCCACTTCCAAGTCCTGTCTATTCTGTCTGCTTAAGGTCTCTCAAGTCTGTTCTCCACTCTCCTTCCTCACTGCTACTGCCTTGAGGTAGGCCACCAGCCTTCGGTCACATTCCCTAGAAGCAGACACTGAGACAAAGACTCATGTACTAGTGACGTAGTAAGAAAGTCCTCTCAGGAGAGACCTGTAAGAGAGTTGGGACATGGAAGGGGAGAAACCAAGAAGGAGGATCATTTCAAGCAAAGTCTCAGTCTCAGCCTGATTCTGTGGATGAGATTTAGTGTATGAAATGCACCTCAGCATTTGTCCCAACAAATTCTGGAACAAAGATTGGAAGGGAGCTGGGCTTTCATATCCCCACAACCACCAGTCATTGGCTAAGTGCTGCCCCAAGGAGATGTAAACTCCCAGTCACTTTCAGATCCTTGTGTTTATAGGCAGAGTAGCTCCAGTAGCCCCAGGACAGTCACAGGTACAGTCATTAGCAGCAGAGCACACAGAAGCTAGGCAAGAGGTTCCAGAAATTGCAAAAGGGAAACAACGGTAAGAGGAGAGTTAACAGCATCCATTATACTACTTCTTGCCTAGAATGCCCTTCCTTAAACATGTATGCCTTTGCTCAGCTAACTCCTACTGATCATTTAGGACTTAGAAGCAAGGATGTTGCTGTCCCCAGGAAGGCTTCCTATCTACCTTGTTCCCTAGCACCTTGTGTCTACTTGAATGGTAACATTTATTGTGCTGTATTGTAACTGTCTGTTTATGTGTCTGCTCCTCTAGTTTAGACTCTGGGCATCTTAAATTCAGAGCCTGTATCTTGATCACTACAGTATTCCCCATGCCTAGCACAGTGTCCATCTTATGGTAGGTTTTCAGTACATAATTAAAGAGATTTAGATTGAGTTTCTTGGGAAATAGACTCTAAGACACTAAGATTTGCACACAGAGATTTATTGGGAAGTGCTTTCACAACAACACCTGTGAGGAAATGCAGAAAACATGATGGAGCAGAGGGAGAAGTTGAACTGCAATGCAGTTGCAATAGAGGCCTCAGTGATCTCTGGAGTTGGGATGGCATTTCAGAGATATCCCAAATCAAAGCATTGGAGCCATTGTATCCCTATATCAATTGGATGTGGATGACCTTGAGGTTGGGAAGTGTCACCTTGAGTAAGGCAGCTACCTTTGCCTGAGGGCAGTACACGGAGAAGGACACAAAAGTGGGCCATCAACAGCCAACAGTCCAGTAGCTGGGGAACTAATACTTAGTTCCTGAAGGAGGATTTGGTAGTCTACCACAGCATTCACTTCAGTCCACTCCTTGTGTTTCTCAGATCCACTTGTTTTAGTAAATTCAGCCCATCTGGGAACTGTTCCTCCAGGGTTATGGTTGACCTCTTTGCCTTGGAAAACATTAAGAGGAAGGTTAGTAGGATGAACTACTGCCTCCATCACTGTGATAGTCTCAAGGCCACAACTGGTACACATCATCTCCTTCCTCTATTAACCTATTCTAGATAATCTTTGATTCCGCTGGTCTAGGTCACTTATCTGCTAGAGTAATCCCTTATCCCTGAGGAGGCTGAGTTCCTGGGCATTATGCCCAATTCCTTGACTGCTGCACTTGTCCATTTCTCATAAAAATTTGGCAGAAGAGTACTAAGAAAAGATTCAGTGGATCACCTGGGTGCTAACCACATTCTTCTATGCCCTTACTATTTAATAGCAGCCCTACCTCCTCCTGAGGCAGGTTGATTACCTCTGCCAGGATGGTGACTCCTTTCTTTGTCTGCTGGTCTCCTGGCACAAGTAGCTTAAGGTTGAATAGGATTCTTGCTGTGTCCTCTGGTGGAAGTATCCCTCTTCTGGGAAGCAGGTCCTCTAAACCCATGAAGTCCAGAATTGCAGGGATAGAAAGCACCAATTCCTTAATTAAGAGTGATAATATGTGGTGCCACTCCTACTTCTACTCCCTGGTTTCCACATCCGGGTATTCTACCTATTGGAGACGTAGCAAAATATAATAATTATTGATTTAGAGGGTATAGAGTAACCTGGAGGATGGTTTTTATCTATGGAGGATATCATCTTTAAGCTGGCTCGCAGCTGTGCCTTCAAAGTCCCTCCCATTTGCTCTGTCAGGCTGGTAGCTTCTAGGTAGTGAGATGTGAGTTCTCCATTGTACCACCTTTGCTGTGAAATGGGCTTCCTGGTCTCATGCATTGTTATACAAATGTCGGTGGATCAAATACTCTGAAAGTCCCCATAGTTATGTTGGCAAAGACCTTACAGGCAGGAAATATGTGTCAGTTCTAGTCAAGATGAATTGTTTCTCCTTCCAGGTTGGAAGGGGCCCTGTGTTATCAACATGCCACCAAGTGGTGGTTGGACTCTTTGAGGAATGAAATGCATTTAAAAGATCAATGGCCACATACCAGGTACTTAAGCCCATGTTAATCTGTTTTAGCAAAGATACCACATTTAGCACAGCAGTTTCACCTGGGTATACTACTTGGTTGAGTTTGCACTGTCATCTTTCAGGATCTGTCTGGGTTTTGTAGGGGCCAAACTGGTGAAATTAAATGGGGATATGATAAGGACAATGATCTCTGCATCTTTTAGGTCTTTAATAATCTCATTATTTTCCCCAGGGTACAATTTTGTTTTTGATTTTACTCTCTTGGCTGAGAAGTGAGTAGTTTCAGGGGCTCCCACTTGGCCTTCCCCACTATTGTAACCTACGTCACAGGCCAATGAATCAATGTGGGAGTTCTGCAAACCACGAAGTGTATCCAGGCTACTTATAAATTTAGGAACTAGGGAAATGACTGTGCTCCACATCTGAGTCAGGCTCTGATTATTACTCAGCCCCCATACACTCGCATTCTATTGGAGGAACATAATGAAGCTGTTGCACTGTGTCCAACAGTCTTCAAATTGTCTGGATCTTTCACCTTCTCCAGTGCACTGTTACCCAAGCAAATGGCCACAAGTGCCTTTAAAGAAGGACTTGGGGAATCATTACTGAATGCACTTGCTGTGGGGTTACAGAATCCTTCCTCTTGGGGGCCCAGGCTCTTCTTCAGTCATTGGATTCTGAGTATGAAAGCTGCTCAAGTATGGAAACTGGGTAAGGGATAGTGACTTTTTATTGAGGCTGCCATCATGGGCCTCCTAATCATCCATCCTTGATTTCTTTTGATTGAATGTGCAGTTCTCTCGTGGGTTACCCATCTGTTTTGCCACTTAGGTTTCTGTATTCTATTAACCAATTCTATAGCTTGCTGCATTTCTTTCATTAAGATACTTGTGCCCACTTTGCTTCTGAGGGTTAAGTGCTACCACCTGACTTCTATTATTTTGGCATCCTATGAGGAAGTCCAGTTGTCTAAAAGCATCTCCTACTGTTAGCCCCAGCCTACAAAGACTAGTCACCACTAAGCTTTTCCTTGATGCTCGTGCCTCTCTCACCAGTGCATTCTTGACTGCTCTGATAAATGGAGTGTCCTCTGGGCTCTCCTACGGAGCAGAGTCAATGCAGAGAGTGGGTCGAGAGAATGGTCAATGGATTAGACACAAGTGGATTCAACACAAGATGGAAGCGAACCTCATGTGATATGGGGAGAACAGGCACAAATACCACAGTCCAAGAAGGCAAGGTCTCCTGACTGGAGCAGAAAAGTACCGCCCTCTAGGGCTTTCCCTAAGAGCTGGGCTGACAACAGGGCAGTATCAGGACAATTTTAGGTTGTCATTAAGTGGCTGGTAGGAGTATCTAAGGTTATAACCAGTCTCAGACTCAGACTCCATTATATAAGAATCAGATTTTTCTAATGATTCTTATGCTTTTACTTTTTATGAAGTAAATTTATCACCTCTCTTAGGTTCAATTAGCTGAAGAGGAAGGCAATACTGAAAAGTAAATTACAATAGCCACTTGAAGTTGATGAACTAAAAGGAAGCAACTCAGAGAGACTCTGTGATTTTTTTACTTGGATCATCTAGTCCCTGAACACAGAGGCCAGAGGTGAAAGGTCTAGCTCAGAGCCTCCTCACACCATGTGGTTCCTTCATGCTCAGTAAGCTGCTCTCAGGACCTGTCTCCAGTGCCAAAATGCCAGCTACCATTGCCTGTACCAATTCTGCTCTTTGAGCTCCACCTCCTGTGTGATACTGGATGCTTGGCTGACACCACTGCCTGCAGGCTAGACCTCTAAGTGGATTCTGTGGGGCTCCATCCCATCCCCTTTTTCAGAGTTGATGCACCCACCCTTCAGTTGCTGGAAATATTAGCTGCTGATGGTTCATAGCTGCACTCCTCACTGGAAATCACCCTCAGCTATAGGGAATTGCCTGTACAGGCTATGCCCCCTTCCAGGGGCTAGCCCATAGCCAATGGCTGGCTGATGTAGAGATATAAAAGCCTGCTCTTCATCTCATAGTTTGAGTCAAGTCTGAAGGGCCACCCAGCTCCAGACCTGCTTATAGGGTTTTACCTAATGCCTCATTTGCAACCTCAACGGGAGTCGGCTTCTCTCTCTGCCCAGTTTTGCCACCCTCACCCCCTTACAGCTGGGTCTACTGAATACAATCTCTAACAATCTTGCTGCACAAGTTTGTTTGTTGAACAATCTCTGCAGCTGAGTCTGTTTTAAGGGAAGCCTGTCTAAGACATCCTCCTACTGGGAGTCAGGCTTGTGCTTGCTATAGAATCACAGGAAACAATTAAACCCATTAGGGGGTGGGGAGGCCTGTGTTCAGCCAGGCCTGTGTCCGTCACTAATAGGGTGACCCTGGGAATGTTCCGCCACCTCTTGGGTTCCCAACAAGAATGAGGAAAGAAGACAGGTTGTCTCTGATAGTCAGAGAGGTGGTGGAAAGTCCAACCCTACCACACATAAACACACATAATATAGACTAATATAGTATAGATACATGTATATATATATACACGCACAATGATAGATAAAATATACAAACATACAGATTTATTAAGAAAGATGTAAGCCAGGTTTCTCATTGTCAAAGAAGGGAGTTACAAATATAGAAAGGAAGAAAACTGGAAGAACTCCATGGTATTGGATTAGAATTAGAAGATTCAGTGTGAACTACTCATGAATATTAATATATAAATATATACATATAGATATATAAATATATACATCTAGAGATAGAATAAATACTATAGATGTAAATGTATACACACGTGTATAGGGAATATATATACATAATATATTTATTTATTTACGTGCAAATATTCCCTAGCTCTGTGCACTGAGAGGACCTTGGAGCTACGTAACACCTCCAACAGAAATGTTCCAAGATCTAGTACCGAGAACCAAGATCTTGGCTTCTAAATTCTATCCTCCAGTAAAAGAACCAGAACTCGACTGTGACAAGAAAAATTATGGGATGAGCTTGGAATAATTTATGCCAGAAAACACAGAAGTGCTCAAAGAATTATGCAGTTTTCATCAAAAGAACATAGAAGATAGTTGAAGAGTCTTTCACTAGTTAAATCCGAGACAATTTGAGATTAATAATTAAAAAAAAGATCTCGATCTGATCTGTAAATTTAACACAATCATTATCAAAATCCAGCAGGCCTTTTTGCAAAAATTGACAAGCTGATTTTAAAATTTATATGGAAATGCAAAGGACCCAGGACCACTTTAAAAAAAAAGAACAAAGTTGGAGGATTTAAACTTCCCAATTTAAAACTTAGTATAAGAGAGGGATTGGCAAGCTTTTTTGTAAAGGGCTAGATGGTAAATATGTTAGGCTTTGTGGGGAGTATTGTCTCTGCCTCAACTATTCAACTTTCCTTATAGTGTATTCACAGTGTTGTGCAATCACCGTCACAATCTAATCCTAGAACATTTTGCCACCCCCTAGAAAACCCTGTACCTATTAGCAGTCACTTCATTTCCTCACCCCATCTCCCCAGCCATAAGCAACTGCTACTCTACTTTCTGTCTCTGTAGATTTGCCTATTCTGGACATCTCAAATAAATGGAATCATACAATATGTTGTCTTTTGTAACTGGCTTCTTTCACTTAGCATAACGTTTTCAAGGTTAATCTATGTTGTAGCATGTATCAGTACTTCATTCTTTGTTACAGCTGAATAATATTCCATTGTATGGATATATCACAATTGTTTATCCATTCATCAGTTGATGGACATTTGGATTATTTCCAGTTTTTGGCTATTATTAACAGTGCTGTTATGAACCAAGTACAAGTTTTTGTGTAGACAAATGTTTTCACTTCTCTTGGGTAGGAGTGGAATTGCTGGATCAAATAGTAGCTCTATGTTTAACCTTTTGAGTAGCTGCCAGACTGTTTTCCAAAGTGGCTGCACCATTTTATCTTCTCCCAGCAGTATATAAGGGTTCTAATTTCTCCACATGCTAAACAAGACTTGTTATTATCTGTCTTTTTTATTATAGCCATTCTAGTGGATGTGAAGTGTTTCCTCATTGTGTTTTGATTTGCATTTCCCTAATGACTGATGTTGAACATCTTTTCATGTACTTATTGGCCATTTTTATATCTTCTTTGAAGAAACATCTATTGACATGCTTTGCCCATTTTTAGTGGGTTATTTTGTTATTGAGTTGTAAGAGCTCTTTATATAGTCTAGATACATGTCCCTTATCAGATATATGATTTGCAAATATTTTCTCCCATATGTGTGTTCGTTTTCTTGATGGTGTCCTTTGAAGCACAAAAGTTTTTAATTTTTTTTTTTTTCTGAAGAAGTTTTGCCCTGAGCTAAAATCTGCTGTCAATCTTCCTCTTTTTTTATGTGCCCCCCCCCCCCCCCCCCAGCACAGCATGGCCACTGACAGATGAGTGGTGTAGGTCTGTGCCTGGGAACCAAACCTGGGCCACCAAATCAGAGCATGCTGAACTTAACAACTAGGCCAGTGGGGCTGGCTAAAAGTTTTTAATTTTGATGAAGTCCAAATTTTTTTGTTACTTGTGCTTTTAGTATCATATCTAAGAAATCCTTGCCAAATCTGTGGTCAGGAAGATTTATCCTATGTTTTCTTATAAGAGTTTCACAGTTTTAGCTCTTACAATTAGATCTTTTGTCCATTTTGAGTTAATTTTGTGAGGTAGTATTCATTCTTTTATATGTGAATATGCAATTGTCCCATTATCAAACTGCCAGACTTAATGGTCTATTATCCTTCTTCTTGTGGTCCTATTTCCAAGGTTTTCTGATTTTTTTCATCAAAAATTCAGTCAAAGCTGAATTTAGTCATTTTAAGTCTCAACATGATATCACAAATTTCCCAACAATTGTACAAAATGTCCCCTTGGGACAGTTTTAAATTAGGCTCATGCAAGAAAATGCACATTTCATTTGAAAGCTTTTGTGCAAGGTGTGCCCAAGCCATCAAATCCAATTAAACAGGACCAAATACCTTAATAGTTGAAGACTTAGTTTTTCATCAGGCAGTCTCTAGAGAGTTTCCAAGCTAATAAAATGTGAAATTCCAAGAAACCAATTCTTTTTTTTTTATCCCAGCCAAGAAAGATTGGTACTAAGTAATTTGGAAGAGGGTCAAGGGTGATTCAATTCATTACAGCATTGACTCTGAGAGGGAGGTGCCAACTGCATTTGCTCTTGAAGGATAAGTGCTACCTTGACCTGTGGTGATGAACCAGGGTCTCTGGTTGATGGGAAAGAGTAGGCAGTAGTTCTGAGATAGAATAGTGTGGAATATGTGGAGGGAAAGACGTAGAGGGCAGTTAGACTTACAAAGGCATGCTAGGACAGACTGGAGGGAAGAGAGCTCAAATGCTTGGCTGAAGAAATATGAAGGTGTTGTTAATGAAAATTACTTGGAAGGAAGGCAAAAGGTAGGTGACACATACTTTCAATGTCATACTGAGAGTTAAGGGGGGTGATGGTCTCATTCAAGAGTTATGTAATAACCTGGCCTGAGGGAAGGTGCCTTTGTTATTTATTATCACTTACGGGCTTAGACTCTGAAGTTATATGCTGGATATTATCCAGTAGAAAAGATAACCCCAAAGGTTGTGGTTTGATGGACCTGCTGAACATGAACCAGTGTTATATCTAATCTAATATTCTAATTCTAACATTCCCTTTTTTCTCCTAATATTCCTTTATTAATGCCTGTGAACACCCAGTTCCTCAACATGCTCCTTGAACCAGCTTTACCATTTTACTGGCTCCCTCATTAACAATTTAATAAATCTTTGACACATGTTCATTCTGTATTTGTATAAGTCATGTTTTCAACTTTTTGAAAATTATACTTTGCCAGGATTCAACTGTGATGACTCAAACTGATCAAGGGTTCTTAAGTGTCCTCTGAGAAAAAAAAGCAGCCCTCACTCCAAGGAGCCTAACTCTAAATTGTCATTGGATTTCTCATTCTCCATGGATTTGTAAAGAACTAAATAAAAAAATCTAGGGAAATGTATTCCAAGGGAGTGAGAGGCTCTTTCCTGAGGGCTATGATACTACAGCACAGTACAAACCCTACAAAGCCAGACATGGCAGGTGAGCCAGACATTCTCACATAAGCATGTGTTTAAGAATAATTTCAGGCAGTCTTTCATCTTAGCCCCTGCCCTGGCTAGCTGCTGCTCCATTGTTGAAAGTCCATATCAACGCATTCAGATGCTCATAACTCAGCACACAAAGCTGTCTGACTACAGCTTTGGCTCTCTGCAGGAAAGGAGAGAACAAGTATGGCTTTAAGAATGGTCTATGGGGCCGGCCTCATGGCGCAGCGGTTAAGTTCTCACATTCTGCTTTGGCGGCCCGGGGTCTGCTGGTTCGCATCCCGGGTGTGGACATGGCACCACTCATCAAACCATGCTGTGGCAGGCATCCCACATATAAAGTAGAGGAAGATGGGCATGGATGTTAGCTCAGGGCCAGTCTTCCTCAGCAAAAAGAGGAGGATTGGCAGCAGATGTTAGCTCAGGGCTGATCTTCCTCAAAAAAACAAACAAACAGACAAAAAAGAATGGTTAAAATTTACTAACAAACTCACCAATGGGGCTAATGTTCAAGTACATACAATCCGAAGTTACTAAGAAACTCACTAATGGTTCAGGTATGGTCCAAAGTTACTAACAAACTCACCAATGGGGCTAATGTTCACTTCCTGGAAATGCCCTCATCTGCCTCCTTTTTTGTCAGACAAATAACTATTCATTATTCAGTGCTCATGTTCCTATTTGCCATCTGGAGTTCTTCTTTGATGAAGTGCCTATTCAAACTTTTTTACTCATTTTTAAAATTGTGTTGTTTTCTTATTATTGACTTTTGAGAGTTCTTTACATAGTCTGGATTCAAGTCCTTTATCAGATGTATGCTTTGCAAAGATTTTCTCCTAGTTTGTGCCTTGCCTATTCATTTTCTTAACAGTGTCATTTGAAGGGTGAAAGTTTTTAATTTTGATGAAGTCCAGTTTATCAATTTGTTCTTTTATGATTTGTGCTTTTATTGCCCAAGTCAAGGTCACAAAGGGTTTCTTCTGTTTTCTTTTAGAAGTTTATAATTTGAGGTTTGACATTTAAGTCTATGATTCATTTAGAGTTAATTTTTGTATATGGTGTGAGATACAGATCCAAGTTTGTTTATTTATTTTTGCATATGGCAGTCCAACAATCCAAGTAACCCTTGTTGCAAAGGGTATCCTTTCTCCACTAAATTGCCTTTATGCCATTGTTAAACAGTCAGCTGTCCATACATGTGTGGGTTTGTTTTGGGACTCTATTCTGTTCCTTTGATATATGTGCCTATCTGTATGTCAAAACCAAACTCTTTTGATTACTGTAGCTTTCTAATAACTCTTGTGATTAGGTAGTATTAGCCTTCCAACTTTGTGTTCTTTTTCAGAGTTGTTTTGACTGTTCTAGTTCTTTGAATTTCTTTGTGAATTTCAGAATCAGTAAGTCAATGTTTTCAAAAAAGCTTGTTGTGATTTTAATTGGCATTGCACTGAATCTATAGATAAACTGGGGAGAATTGACACCTTAACAATACTGAGTCTTTCAATCATAAAGAAGGTATATCTCTCTATTTATAAGATCTTTTTAAATTTCTCTCAACAGTATTTTCTAGTTTCCAGTGTACAGGTCTTTCATAGCCTTTGTAAATTTATCCCTAAGTAGTTAATATTTTTATATTGTTAATGATATTGTTTGGTTTTTTTGAAAGATTTTATTTTTTCTTTTTTCTCCCCAAAGCCCCCAGGTACTTAGTTGTATATTCTTAGTTGTGGATCCTTCTAGTTGTGGCATGTGGGATGCTGCCTCAGCATGGCTTGATGAGTGGTGTGACGTCCACACCCAGGATTCGAACTGCCGAAATCCTGGGCCACCGAAGCAGAGTGCGCGAACTTAACCACTCGGCCACAGGGCCAGCCCCAAAAGATAGTTTTTAAAATTTCAATTTCAGATTGTTCATTGCTAGTATGTAGAAATACAATTGACTCTTTTATCTTTGGTTTCTTCCTTTAAACAGCTTTATTGAGATATAATTCATACACAATAAAATCCACCCATTTAAAGAATATAATTCAATGAATTTTAGTATATCCACAGACCCTCACCACTAATTTTAGAACATTTGTTACCCCCCGCAAAAACACCTCATGTCTATTAGCAGTCACTCCCTCCTTCACTCACTTCCATGAGCCACAGGCAACCACTACTCTGCTTTCTGTCTCTATGGATTTGCCTATTCTTACATTTCACATGAATAGGATCATACGATATGTGGTCTTTTGTGGCTGGCTTCCTTCACTTAAAACAATGTTTTTAAGGTTCATCTGTTGTAGCATATATCAAATTTTATTCCTTTTTACTGATGAATAATATTCCCTTGTATGGATATACCACGTTTTGTTTATCCATTCATCAGTTAATGTACATATTTGGGTTGTTTCCTAACCCATAGTATTGTTTTTGGTTATTATGAATAATTAATAATGCTGCTAAGAACATTCATATACAATTTTGGTGTGGATGCATGTTTTTATTACTCAAGAGTGAAATCTTTGGGTCACATATTAACTCTATGCTTAATATTTTGAGGAACTGCCAGACTATTTTCCAAAGTGGCTTCACAATTTTACATTCCTACCAGCAATGTATGAGAGCCCTAATTTCTCCCTATCTTTGTCAAAACTTACTATTGTCTGCCTTTTTTATTCTAGCCATCCTAGTAGATATAAAGCAGTATTTTATCATGGTTTTGACTTGCATTTCCCTAATGACTAATGGTCTTGAGCATTTTTTTCATATGCTTATTAACAATTTGTATATCTTCTTTGGAGAAATGTCTATTCAAATTCTTCACCCAACTTAAAGTTGGGTTATGGATCTTTTTATTATTAACTTGCAAGAATTCTTTATATATTTAGAATATAAGTTCCTTATCAGATATAGGACTTGCAAATATTTTCTCCCATTCAGTGGGTCTTTTCACTTTCTTTTTTAAAGGTTGGTACCTGAGCTAACATCTGTTGCCAATATTCTTTTTTCATTTTTTTTTCTTCTTTTCCCCAAAGCCCCCCAGTACATAGTTGTATATTCTAGCTGTAGGTCCTTCTGGTTGTGCTATGTGGGATGTCACCTCAGCATGGCCTGATGAGTGGTGCCATGTCCACGCCCAGGATCCGAACCGGCAAAACCCAGGGCTGCTGAGGGGAGCGCGCAAACTTAACCACTCCGCCACGGGTGGGCCCCTCTTTTCACTTTCTCGATGATATCATTTGCAGCACAGAAGTTTTAAATTTTTATGAAGTCAAAATTATTTTGGCTATTCTAGTTCCTTTGCCATTTCATATAGTTGACTCATGATTTTTTAAAGTTTACTCTACTAATCTCTTTTAATTACCATATTTAGATAATTTACATTTAATGTAATCATTGATATGTAGGGCTGAAGTTTGCCATTTTATTTTTTGTTTTCTTTGTTCTTTCTGTTTTTCACTTTTCTTTTTTCTTTCTCTTGTTTTCCTATGAGTTAATTGAGGTTTTTTTTAGAATTCCATTTTGCTTTATCTATAGTGTTTTTGAGTGTATCTTTTTGTATAGATTTTTTGGTAGTTGCTCTAGATATTACATTATACATACATTACTTATCAGTCTACTGGTTTTAATATTTTACCAGTTCAAATGAAGCATACAAACTTTACCTCCCTTTATGTCCCTTTACCTTCCCCTATTTATAATTGTCTTAAATATTTCTTCTATATATACTGAGAACCACATCGGCCAATGTTATATTTTTGCTTCAATTGTCATATATAATTTAGAAAACTTGAGAGAAGGAAGTTTATCGTATTTACCAATTTTTTCTCTCTCTACTGTGCTTTCATTCTTCCTGATATTCTAAGTTTCCATCTTTTATCATTGCCCTTACATTTCAAGAACATTCTTCAGCAATTTTTATAGTAGGTTTAGTGATGACAAATTCTTAGTTTTTCTAAGTTTTCTGTAATTTCCCTTCATTCCTGAAGGATAATTTGACCAGATGTAGAATTTGGAGTTGACAGTTCTTTTCTTTCAGCACTTAGAAAACATTGTCCCACTTCCTTGTGACCTTCATGATTTCTGATGAGAAATCTAATGTCATTCAAAAAATTTCTCATATGGGTATTATTTCTCTCTCATTGCTTTCAAGATTTTAAAATTTGTCTTTAGTTTTCAGACGTTTAAGGACGATGTACCTTGGTGTGGATTTCTTTGGGTCTATCCTGTTTGGGATTTGTTCAGCTTCTTGAATCTGTAGGTTTATGTATTTTGACAAATTTGGAAAATTTCAGCCATCATTTCTTCAAATACTTTTTCAGCCTCACCTTCTTTCTCCTTTCTTTCTGGGACTCTGGGTTACACAACATAGATCTTTTGTTATAGGTCCACTGGTCCCTGAGGACCACTTTATTTTTTTCAGTCTATTTCTTTGTGGTTCATATTGGGTAGCTTTTATTGTCTTATCTTCAAGTTCACTAGTTCTTTTCTCTGCCGTCTCCATTCTACTGTCGAGCTCATCCATTGTGCTTAAAATTTCCATTTGGTTCTTCTTTATATCTTCTATTTCTTTGCTGAGACTTTCTATTCATTTTCTTCAAAGGCGTTCATAATTGCTTGTTGAGGCATTTTTATGGTGGTTGCTTTAAAATCCTTGCTAGATAATTCTGACATCTGAATCATCTTGATGTCAGCATTTTTTAATTGTATTTTATCACTCAAATCAAAATTTTCCTAGTTTTTGGCATGATGAGAGATTTTTTAAAAAACTGTATTCTGGACATGTAGAGTGTTACTAGACTCTGGATCTTATGTAAATCTTCTATTTTAGCAGGCTCTGTCTGACACTGTGCCAGAAGGGAATGGAGTGCCACCTCCTTACTGCCAGGTGGGGGTTAAATTCTAGGTTTTCCATTTGACCTTTTTTGACACTCCAGAGGGGAGCAGGGTCTTGTTCCTGTCGGATGGAAGTGGGATTTCTGGCCTCCCACTATGCCTGACACCACCTTAGTTGGGAGGAGGAAGGGTATCTTGTTAGGTCCTGCAATTATAGCATGGTAGGGGAGACCTCATTATTGCTGGATGGTGGTAAAAATTTCATGTTCACACTCAGCCTCCTCTGCTACTGAAAGGAGGGGTACATTTTTACTGTTGGTTTGGAGTAGAAGTCTAGGATTCCCATATGGCCTCCACTGACAATGTAGAGGCCTCAATACCAGCAGGCAGAGTTGAAAAATCCCAACTTCCCATTCAGTCTTCTCTGATCCTACCTCTCTGGAGGTGAGGAGGGGTGCCACATTACAACTGGGTGGGAGTGGAACTCTAGGCTCCCCACCCCTGAGGCTTTGCTGACAGGAGTAGGGAGGGACCATGGTTTTGTTCTATATTGTTTGGCAGGGCTGGGCAGTTACTGTCTAAAAGTTTTCTCTCTTGCTAGTTTGCCCCTTTCTTGGGCCATTGGCTAGAGAGAGGCTTTTGGGGGGTTTTTTTGGTATACTCCCGTTGGCCTTTCTTGGTTGCCAGCTTCTCCAGCACCCAGTCTAGAGTATATGAGGCAAAAAGAGAAAAACAAGGTATCTCACCACTGTGTCATTCTGTGGTCCCAAGGTCCTAAGCCAGTAAGCCTTCAGAGTCATTTTGGTTTATTTTATGCATAATGTCCAGGTTTTTAAGCTGCTCTTAGTGGAGGAATGTGTGTTACTCCATCTTCATCTGGAACCAGAAGTCAACATTGTCTTTCTGTCTAGGTACAACACACATCTCCCCATCTCTTAACACTTTACTTTCCAGTTTTCTTACTACAGGATTTGCTTATTTCTTATTAAGTTTATAAGTTTTGTTGCCATTATGAATGGGATTTTCTTTTTATTACATTTTAAAATTGGTTAATACTAAGGAAAGCTGTTCATATTTGTGAGGAAAGAGTTAATAGTGCAGGTCTGGTTGCTCAATCTTTGCATGCCTCTTGGGGAACCTGGAACCCTGTTAACTCTCAGCCAACCACTGGGAATACGGGCTTCAGACTGTTCTTTATGTTACTGACAATGTTTTATATGCCCAGAACAATGGATGATGCTCTACCAGTTTATCAGGTTTGTTGTGCACAAACACCAAGATTGATAATGTGCTTTATTTCACTGTTAGGGTCCTGAGTTTCAGTTGCCATGGATGGTCATATAGCCAGAACAGTTGCCTACATGACTAATCTCTGATAAAAGCTTCAGACCCTTGGATCAGAGTGGGTTTCCTTGGGCAGAGACATTTCTTATTTTTTTTTTAATTTTTATTTTTTTCGGATGTACATCATATTTCGAATTCTGTATACATTACATCATGTTCACCACCCAAACACTAATTATAGTTCATCCCCTCACATGTGAGCCTAATCACCTCTTTTGCCCTCCCCCCTCCCTCCTTCCCTAATGATAACCACCAGTCCAATCTCTAATGCTATGTGTTCCTTTTTTTTTTTTTTGTCGTTTTTATCTTCTACTTATGAGTGAGATCATATGGTATTTGACTTTCTCCCTCTGACTTCTTTCACTCAGCATAATACCCTCAAGGTCCATCCATGGTGTCACAAATGGCCGGATTTCGTCATTTCTTATGGCTGAGTAGTAGTCCATTGTGTATAAACAGCACATCTTCTTTATCCATTCGTCCCTTGATGGGCACCTAGGTTGCTTCCATATCTTGGCTATTGTGTATAATGCCGCAATGAACATAGGGGTGCAAGCATCTTTACGCCTTTGTGTTTTCAAGTTCTTTGGATAAATACCCAGCAGTGGAATAGCTGGATCATGTGGTAGATCTATCCTTAATTTCCTGAGGATACTCCATACTGCTTTCCATAGTGGCTGTACCAGTTTGCACTGCCACCAGCAGTGAACAAGGGTTCCCTTCTCTCCACATCCTTTCCAACATTTGCTGTTTCCTGTCTTGTTAATTATAGCCGTTCTGATCAGAGTGAGGTGGTACCTCATCGTAGTTTTGATTTGCATTTCCCTGATAGCTAATGATGTTGAGCATCTTTTCATATGCCTGTTGGCCATCTGTATATCTTCTTTGGAGAAATCTCTGTTCAGATCTTTTGCCCATTTTCTAATCGGATTGTTGGTTTTTAGTTGTTGAGCTGTATGAGTTCTTTGTATATTTTGGATATTAACCCCTTATCTGATATATGGTTTGCAAATATCTTCTCCCAATTTTTAAGTTGTCTTTTTGTTTTGTTGCTGGTTTCCTTTGCTGTGCAGAAGCTTTTTAGTTTGATGTAGTCCCATTTGTTCATTTTTTCTTTTGTTTGCCTTGCCCAGTCAGACATGGGACTTGAAAATATGCTGCTCAGACCAATGTCATAGAGCGTACTGCCTATGTTTTCTTCTAGAAGTCTCATAGTTTCGGGTCTTACATTCAAGTCTTTAATCCACTTTCAGTTGATTTTTGTACATGGTGTAAGGGAATGGTCTACTTTCATTCTTTTGCATGTGGCTGTCCAGTTTTCCCAAAACCACTTATTGAAGAGACTCTCCTTTCTCCATCGCATGCTCTTGTCTCCCTTGTTGAATATTAGCTGTCCATAAACGTGTGGGTTTACTTCTGGGCTCTCAATTTTGTTCCATTGACCTGTGTGTCTGTTTTTGTGCCAGTACCATGCTGCTTTGGTTACTATGGCTTTGTAGTATAATTTGAAATCAGGGAGTGTGATGCCTCCAGCTTTGTTCTTTTTTCTCAGGAATCCTTTGGCTATTCGGGGTCTTTTGTTGTTCCATATAAATTTTAGGATTCTTTGTTCTATTTCAGTAAAAATGTCGTTGGAACTTTGATAGGGATTGTGTTGAATCTATAGATTACTTTAGGAAGTATGGACATTTTAACGATGTTAATTCTTCCAATCCAGGAGCACGGAATATCTTTCCAATTCTTTGTGTCTTCTTCAATTTCTCTCAACGTTTTATAGTTTTCGGTGTACAGATCTTTCACCTGTTTGGTTGTTTATTCCTAGGTATTTCATTCTTTTTGCTGCAATTGTAAATGGGATGTATTCTTAATTTCTTTTTGCTACTTCGTTATTAGTGTATAGAAACGCAACCGATTTTTGTACATTGATTTTGTATCCCGCAACTTGACTGTATTCCTTTATTATTCCTAAAAGTTTTTTAGTGGACTCTTTAGGGTTTTCTAGATATAAAATCATGTTGTCTGCAAAGAGTGACAGTTTCACTTCTTCTTTTCCAATGTGGACCCCTTTTATTTCTTTTTCTTGCCTGATTGCTCTGGCTAGGACTTCCGATACTATGTTAAATAAGAGTGGTGACAGTGGGCAACCTTGTCTGGTTCTTGTTCTTAGAGGGATGGCTTTCAGTTTTTCTTCATTGAGAATTATATTTGCTGTGGGTTTGTCATATATGGCCTTTATTATGTTGAGGTATTTTCCTTCTATACCCATTTTATTTAGAGTTTTTATCATAAATGGATGCTGTATCTTGTCAAATGCTTTCTCTTGGGCACAGACATTTCATGTGTCTGTGTAGTTTGCTGCTAGAAAGAGTGTACCCTGTGTGGCTGTAGGAGAGGAAAGACTTGGAAGCCTGTCTGACTTCTCCAGACTTCACTCAATGCATGTGTTTGTTCTGTTGCTCTTACTCTGTATCTTTTACCGTATTAAGCCTTAGCGGTGAGCGTAACCTGCTACTGAGTCTTGTGAATCATTCTAGTGAACCAGCTAACTTTAGAAAGGTCATGAGACTCCAGAAACAATTTTTAAAAATAGGCAATCTTATATCCGAACACACTGATGTCAAACTTTTATCAGGGCTAATAGTTTGCGAGCTGATTTTCTTAAATTTCTTAGATAGACCATATTGTTTGTGGAAAATGTGTAATATTTTCCTCTTCCTATTTATAGGTTTTAATTAATTGATCTGGTAGGCAGTCTAGTACAATACTGTCTAACAGTATACTTGTTTCTACTTTTAATAGGAAAGTTCCCAATGTTCTATCATTAACTATGATGTTTGCTTAATTTTCTAAAAAACATTTTCATATTAAAGTTTTCTTCTATCCCTAGTTGACTAGGGGTACTTATCAGTAATGAGCGTTAAACTTCATTCATGTTTTTTACGTTTTTTGAGATAATCATATGAATTTTTCTTCTCTAATGCAGCAGGTTGGCATATTTTTTAGGCATAGATATTTGACTATCTTTTATATCTTCTGTGGTTATCCAACCTGATTCTCCTTGATCTGTTTGGGAATTTTCATTTTTCCAAGAACATCATGCAGTGTCTACTTTTTCTTTATTTCATTTAAAAATTGAACTTTAAACGAAATAGCCAAGAATAATACTAAATATGAATTTTCAAAAAAGATCCTTTTATATGGACATACTAAAATAAACATTTAAATAATAATGTTAATATTAATAATAATCTTAAGTGGTCTTTGTTACTTAACATCAAATAATCTGCTTAATCTATGCCTCATCTTATACACAGGCTTTTCCCCTCCAATTATGAAATATTTATTACACAGAACTCTCTTTGAGGTGCTGCATTAAATGTGATTCTTATACATTTGGTTGCAATATTTCTTTCTAATATATTCTGTCAATAAATTTGGTACCCATCTGTGCAGACATCTCTAGGCTTCTCTTTTTAGCTGTTATGTCTGACCAGAACTGTGTAGATATTTTCCGCAAACAATATTTCCCATCCAAAGTGCTCTTTCAGAACTTTGCCACTTCCCTGATAAAGAGGTGGAGTTATGGTCCCTCTCCTTGAACTCAGGTGGACCTTGTGACTGCTTCAACTAATACAGTACAGTGGAAGTAAATGCTATGTGACTTCTAAGGCTAGGTCATAAAAGGCAAACAGCTTTCACTTGGCTTTCTTTCCTGGGAGGTTCACTATGAGAAACAGCCACTATACTATGAGAAAGCCCAGCCACAAGAAGAGGCCCAGTAGGAAGAACTAAGGACCTTGGTCTAACCCCTGGCGAAGCTGCTAGCTAACAGCCTGCATCAACCGGCCAGCAACATGGGTGAGCCACCTTGGAAACGAGTCTGCTAGCTCTCAGTAAAGCTCTCCCAGCTGATGCCACGTGGCACAGAGACAATCTTTCCCTGCTTGAGTCCTGATCAGACTGAAAATTTGTGAGCACAATAAACGACTCTTTTTGTTTTAACCCACTGTGTTTATCATGCAGCAATTGATAACTGACAAATCTGATAATGTAGCTGAGATCGCTTCTAAATTTGTTCATTCATTTAAAAGCTTTATTCTCACAGCTTCCATGAGACCACACTCTCGTTTCTTTTTAACCTCACCTTTGTCCTTTTGCTGGCTTATCATTCTTTATGACCTGTAAATACTAATCTTCCCAAATGCTCAATCCTGGGCCCTGCCCTGTCCTCTTATCTGCTCTTTTCTCTAGTTATATTTTCTCCCTAGGTGATCTCATGCAGTCCTATAGCTTTAAATATCACTTGTATACTAAGGACTCCAAAATCTATATCTCCTTATGAGCATTCCTCTAAATTCCTGACTGGTATTTTGAACTGCTCACTTGATATCTCCATTTGAATGTCTAGCAGCATTCTCTGCCTTAATATGTTCAAAGCAGAATTATTAATCCCACATCCCCTTAATCTATTTCTCCTCCAGTCTCCACCAATTGCCCAGTTGCGGAGGTAAAAAATTTAGGATTCCTCTTTGATTTCTTTCTTTCTCTCACTCCCCACATCCAAACCATCAGCAATATTCACAGACTAGTGTGTATCTCTCTGCACCTTTTTCATTGTTCAGATATACTTACACAAGCACTTAGATTAATATGCATATATATGGCTTTTGGTTTAACTGAAATAGACTCCAACTACATATTACTGTGGAACTCACTTTTTTCAATTGACATCCCTGTAAGTCAGTAGATACAGATTCAACTCTTTTTTTCCTTCTAATTTCTTAATGGATCTCTAAACATATACAAACATCTGTAGTTTTATATGTATATATATATATGGGATCACAATATATTTACTGGGGTGTGGTGGTAGTACATTTTCCTTATTTTTTTTTTCTCTCACTTCCTCCTTCCTTCATTCCTCCCAACGCCCAAATCAAGATAATCCAACTAAATGGTATATATCTGCTCCTCTCTCCATACTCATAAAATCAAATAAACATATGCATATATATGTACGTTTACGTGTAAGTCTAAGCATCTTGCTGGTTTCCCACTCAACAAACCTAAAACCTTGTGAAAATTCCTCCAGAACACCTGGTATAGTGAAAATTCATTCTTTTTAATGACAGTGTAATATTCCTTGTATGGACATTCCAAAATGTATTCATCCACTCCCTTATTTATGAGCATTCACTTTATCTCCCTCAATACAAATAATGATACAATTAATACCTCTGTACATTTAGTCTACGTACAAGTGCTTTTATTTCTATGAACTAGAATTTCAGAAACAGAATTTGCTGGGTCAAAGGATACATGCACACAGTTTTCATTAAATAGCAAATAAACATTAATCATGCATAGGGTAGACAAAATAACAGTAAAACAAATATCTATACACTTACCACCCAGTTTAATAGAACTTTACCTGTTCTCTGAAGCCTCCCGTGTGCCCCATATGATCCCTTTCCTCCTTTAGAAAAAAAATTATCCTGAATTTTTTCTTTACTTTTCCCTTGCTTTCTTGAGTTTTGCCACATTTAATTCCCTACACAATCCGTTGTTTGACTCGTAAAACTTCATATAAGTAGAAAAAAATGACATATTCTTTCACACCCTTTTTTCCTGCTCAGTATTATGTTCCTGAGATTTAACCATTTTGATAAGTGTAGCTGAAAAGCTCATTCATTTTCAGTGTTGTTTAATCATCCACGATATATACTACAGTTGATGGACATTTGCCAATACTGCTATGAACATTCCTGAACATGGCCTTTGGTGTAAACGTGCAAGAGTTTGTCTAGTTTGCATATCTAAGAGTGTAACTGTTGGATTGTAGGGTATGCCCATATTCAACTTTACTAGGTAATGCCAAATTGTTTTCCAATTAACACTCCCACCATCTGTGTATTGTGCCTGATTTCCCTGAAACATCTTTTCGTGTTTCTTGGCCATTAATTTTTCCTCTTCTGTGATATTTGTCAATTTAAAAAATTAGGTTGTCTTTTTCTATTAATTTGCATGAGTTCTTTATATATTTTAGATCAGTGCTGTCCAACAGAAATAAAATGCAGGTCACAAATGTAATTTAACATGTTCTAGTAGCCCCATTTAAAAAAGTGAAAAGAAACAGGCAAAATGAATTTTAATAATATTTTTTACTTAATAATACAATTTACTTAACCAAGATAGCATTTCAACAGATAATCACTAAAAATCTTTTTGTACTAACTCTTTAAAATCTGGTGTGTATTTTATACTTACAGCACATCTTAATTTGGCCTACCTACACTTTTAAGTACTCAACAACCACACGCGATTAGTAGCTACTGTACTGGACAGCATAGCTCTAGATACTTTGTTGTTGTTGTTAGTTACGTGTGTTGCAGATCTTTCCTTCCAGTTTACGATTTTTCCTTTCACTTTCTGTTTTTTGATGACAAAGTTTCAAGGGAGTTGAATTTTGCCTTATTTGGTTTGCACTTTGAATTTTAAGAACATTTCCCTTATCACAAGGGCATGTGCCAAAGATAGTGTATTATTCTATATTTATTCTAAACCTTTTCAAGTTTCGCCTTTTATATTGAAGTCTTTAATCCATCTGGAATTGACTTTTAGGTAGAAAATGAAGTAAGGATCCATTTCTACTTTCTTTCCAGATGAATAACCAATGGGATAACCTAGCTCCAACATTTTGGTGTTGACGTTGTTTTGTAAATTGTATGTTTTATTTATTTGCACTTTCTACCTTCTAACTCCTGGCTGGACTATGGAAATACAGTTGATGTTTTTATCTGGTGAACTCAAAAAATTGTCTTTAATCCTAAGTATTATTCTGGAAATTATTTTGGGTTTTCTCAGTAAACAATCATATCACCTGAGTGAGGATCATTCCCACCTTATAGAGGCTGCCACATTCCTTGGCTCATGGCCCCTTTCCCTCATCCTTCCATTTCCTTCCATCCAGCAACAGGGAGGTTGAGTCCTCGTCTTTGTCCTTCTGCATCTCTCTGACCAACTCCTTTGCCTTCCTCTTCCATTTTTAAGGATTTGTGATTTGATTGGGCCCACATAATCCAGGATAACCTCCCCATCCCAAGGTCTATAACTCAGTCCCATCAAAGTCCCATCAAAGTCCCTTTTGCCATGTAAAGTAACATACAGGTTCTAGGGAGTAGGGAGTGGACATCTTTGGGAGCTATTATTCTGTCTACCATACCATCATAATTTGTTAATATGGTGAATTACATGAAAAATTTGCAGTATTAAACCCAAACTTTCATTCCTGAAATAAACTCAACTGGATCATAGTTTTTACATTTTTAACAAATTGCTGGATTTGCTTTAATAGCATTTTGTTCAAGATTATTGCATTGCTGTTCAAGAATGAGAAGAGCTTATAATTTACCTTTCTTGTCCTGTCCTTGACTGTCTGGGTCTGTTTGTCCTTCCATCCATCTATCTCTTCCTCCCTCCCTTTTTTTGAGGGAAAATTGACTACTGATTCATTTTTTAATGGTTCTAGGACCAAACAGGTTTTCTATTTCTCACTGAGTCAATTTTGCTAATTTGTATTGTCTAAAAAGTTGTCTAAGTTGATCTAAGTATTCAAATTTATCAGCATCAAATTGTTCATTTTTTTGTTAATTTTATAATTTCTTCAGTTTCCACAGTTTTGTCCCTCTTTTCATTCCTTATTCGTATCTTATATTTTTTCTCTAATTTACCAGAAGTTGGTCAACAGACTTTTAAAAGAACCAATTCTTGGCTTTGTGCATCTTTTCCATTGTATGCCTTTTCTTTCTTTCATTAATTTTGTACTTTCATCTTTATTATTTCTTCTACTTTAGTTCTTAAGTTTGATATGTAATTTGATGGTTTTGTCTTTTTCTTCTCTAATGTAAATATTTAAATACCTAAATTTCCCTCTAATTACTGCTTTGGCTATCTTCTACAATTTTGCTACTTAGTTATTTCATTATTCTTTAGTTCCAATTATGTTGTGATTCCTTTATGATTTTTTCCTGACCAATGAGTTATTTACCAACGTGCTTTTGAGTTCCAAATGTGTTTTTCCCCCCAGTTAGTGATTTCTAACTTAATTGCATGGTGGTAAGAGAATGTGATCTATACAACATCAATCATTTGAAATTTGTTGAGAATTACTACATGGATTTATATGTGGGCAATTTTCATAAACATTCTACACATGCATTAGATGGATGTGAATCCTCTGTTGAGTGCAACACTTTATATATGTCTAATAATTCAATCTTATTAATTATGTTGCTCATATCTTCTGATTCTTATTTGCAAGATCTATCCATTATTTTGAGGTGTGTCAAAATCTCCACTACCATGGTAAATTTATCCATTTTTCCTTGCAATTGTCAAATTTTGCTTTTTATATTTTAAAGATATGTGATCGGTGCATACATGTTTAGAATTCCAACGTCCTAGGATCCTGAACTTTCTATCATATTTAGTAACCTTTATTTATTTTTAGTTTTATGTTAACATAGCTCGACCAGCTTTCTACTGTTATATTAGCCTGACATATTTTTCCATCCTTTTTTTTTTGAAGATTAGCCCTGAGCTAACTGCTGCCAATCCTCCTCTTTTTGCTAAGGAAGACTGGCCCTGAGCTAACATCTGTGCCCAACTTCGTCCACTTTATATGTGGGACACCTACCACAGCATGGCTTGCCAAGCAGTGCCATGTCTGCACCCGGGATCCGAACCGGTGAACCGCGGGCCACCAAAGCCGAATGTGTGCACTTAACTGCTGGGCCACCAGGCGGGCCCCATCCTTTTTTTAAACTAATTTTTTGTTATGTAAATATTTCCCCCAGTCTTTTAATTTAATTTGTAATATTGCACTGTAGGAAGTTTTTAAAAATTTATTTTTATTTTTTTTATTGAGGTCATATTGGGTTTTAACATTGTGTAAATTTCAGGTGTACATTATTATATTTTAGTTTCTATATAGATTGCATTTTTCCATCCTTTTAAAGCTTTCTGTGTTCTTGGTTTTAAGAATGTCTCAAAAATAGCATACAATTGGATTTTACTTTCTTGTCCACTTTACATTCTTTTTTTTTAAACTGGAGAGTTTATTCCACTTACATTTACTGCAATTACTGAAATATCTACATTTATTTTTTTACCATATTATTACTTGGGATTTCTATTTGTTTCACTATTTCTTTGTTTCTTTTCTCTATCTTCACATCTTGCTCTTTTTTAAATTCTATTTTCTCCCTCTATTAATTCAGAAATTATATCCTCTTTTAGTAGTCACCCAAGTTATTTTAACTTGTACACTTAAAAGAGTAAAGCTTATCAATATTTTCACCCTTTTCCCAAACAAGATAAGGATCTTGGAAAACTTCAACTCCAATCATCACCCCACCCATCCTACTTCCAAATTATGACTTTGTTGCCCAGGATATTAGTTCTATATTGGTTTACTTTATTAACCACACAAATTATGTACTATTATTACTTTCTATGGTAAATATTTTTTAGTTTCAACCACTTATTTACTAATTTCTTTGCTCAACATTCCTTCTTGCATCAGGGATTATTTTCTGTTGGTAAACTCAAGATTTTTTTTGTCTGAAAATGTCTTATATCAGATAACCAGGTTCAAATACTGGCTCTACCACTCCTTAGTCATGTAACCCTACATTACCTTAACCTCTGGGATCTTTGGTTTATTCACCTGTAAAACTGAGGTAATCTTGAGCAGTTTCATCCTCTGCTGGGAGAGACAAGGCTGAAAGAGAAGATGCAATAAGAAGCTCCACAGAGGGGCTGGCCCTGTGGCCGAGTGGTTAAGTTTGTGTACGCCACTTCGGAGGCCCAGGGTTTCGCCGGTTGGGATCCTGAGCGTGGACCTAGCACTGCTCATCAAGCCATGCTGAGGTGGCGCCCAGCTGAGGCAGAACCAGCAGGATCTACAACCACGATATTACAACTGTTTGCTGGGGGGCTTTGGGGATAAGAAGAAGAAAAAAAAACATGAATAAAAATCAATTGTAACCCCCCCCCCCCCCCCCCCCCAAGAAATTCCAGGCCAAAGAGTGTAATAGATTTATGTGGAACAGTTAAAATAACCATTATTCTAAATCATGCTGCATTTCCTTTGTATACTAATTAAATCTAAAGTAACTTTCAATTCTGTTGAGCCTCATGTATCTATATAACTTTATAAGGTAACTAATTTTTATTACATGGCTATTAGTTTACATGTACTAGATACTTTCTCAGACATTATCGCATTTTATGCCCCCTAAATGCTAAGATGTTGGTTATACATATTTCTATCCTTCAGAGTAGTAAATACACACTTAAACCACTTGATCCAAGTCTTTCATTTGTAGAGTAATACACTTTATTTTGAGAACCATCTTTTTCATTATATTTTTAATTAATGGAAAGGAATTAGTTTCAGTTAAAACAGAATGTGTTGATCTATTAAAACTAATCAGTGAATCACCATCAAAAAATTGTATATAACAGCTTATAGATACCCAAATCATGTTTCTATTATAATGCTAGGATGGACATGTTTGTATTCACGATTTTATGGTTAATATACAATTACAGTAACAGTCAATTTTGGTTTCCTAGAGAACAAATGAAGAAAAATACATTTTTGGAATATGTAACATAGACTATTCATTCCTCTATTCAAAAGAACACTGGAGGAAAAAAGAACTGATGATAAGGATCATTAACAGCATGGAATAGATTCAAGACAATATTTAAATAATCAAGGAAATTGACTAAGTGTCTACAAATTGTTGTGATCTTCATAAGCCCTGTACTGGCAAGCCTCAACTTTCAAACATTTGATCTTGATATAACCCAGCCTTGTGTATATGATTCAGGTTTATTCCCAAACTGCCTCTCTGATACTAAATTCAACCTTTCATACATCAGTAGACCATTATTAACCACAGGCTGTAGGCACCGGGAATGGGTGTGACTCTGCCAAGGTGAGGGTGTTTGTGGGAGCACATGAGTAGAGATAGAGTCCCACACTGCCGTGCTCATACTGCCTACACTGGGCTTGTTGCCACTGTCAACTCTGTCCCCTCTTGGCAAAGCAAGGAACTTTGAGGAGTCCTAGGACTGAAGCCCTGGGGCTTGCTTGTCCCTTCTAAGTTGTCATCTCTTGAGGAGCACAACCAGTCCTGTGACAATCCTCACTTGGGGGAAGGATTTGCCGAAGGAAGAATGGATGGGAAGAGGCAAGAGTAAGTGTGCAGGGGTAGCTTTCCCACTCACCTCCACCTGTGGTTCAAGGGGGAATGACCTTTTCATTCTCTCCTAGAGCTTTAGCCAGGTTCCCATTTGAGGCAGCAAAACTCTGGCCTGGGCGCATTGAAAAAAGGCACCACCCAGTGGCACCTCACTGCCCGTGTTGTATCAGTCCTAAGAACAGTCTTGTCAAAATAATACCTCAAAAATTTTGTTTACCAATAGTAGTTTTGGAGAATGTGCTCAAGGGATCAACTGGTGCTCTTCCACTGGCCCTCAACTACATTTTTCCTTTTCCCACCCCTTTACCAGGTACCTGGAGCCTAAATGTGGGCAATGTGCTGGCTACCCTGGGGTCGGTCCCCTGGGATGGTGGTGGTGTGGGCTAACAGGAGGCAGTAATGGCAGGAGCAAATATGAAGTTTTCTACGGTTTTTAGCACTCTAGGAATGGAATGCCTCTTACACTATGTTTCACCTTAGGACTTTTGACATTCTTCCTTCAAACAAATTTGCAAAAGACTTTATGTAAGAAAGTAGGAGACAGTCAGTATCTAATAATTATAGGCTAAAGACCAGCTTCTTCCAAAGCTTTGATCAAGAGGCCAGGCCTAAGTATGTGTTCCCAAGGCTGCATTCACTTTGAATTTAAAACATGTGTACAAAGAACCCCTAGTGCCAAAATAGATAATGACATTTAATAAGTACTCAATCTTCCAACAATCTTGCCTGTAAAAACTTGGTTCATTTATTTACGCTCGGGGCTTAGAATTTCCCACTGACCCCCACAGCTCCACATGCTTACTGCATTGGGTTCCAAACAGACTAATGCTCTCTCTTAAGATCAGGTATTATAGAGACCAGCTGCACCTTCTGTAAGAGCATTACTTACTTTGTTATTAAGGAAATAGGAAATCTGTACCTGACTGCCTTTTTCTCATTCACTTCAGTTTAGAGCCTTTTCGTCACATATTTACACTGTTTCAGCCACCTCCACCTAAAATTAAGTCTTTTCCTATCTGTACAATGTCAGGTGGCTCCCAACGGCCTATGTGGCATCTAAGGCACAGGGCCCCAATCTATCCTCTCAAAGCCAGAAAGATAAGACTTACTGGATACTTACTCAGTGAGAGGCATTGTGCAAGCAAGTTTCATACATTTTAGTTGAATAATCACAACATTCTATGTGTAGTGGATAATAACCCTATTTTACAGATGAGGCACTGGAAGCATGAAAAGTAACCATGCCCAATGTCACATAGCTAGAAAGTGGAAGGGCTGGTATACAATGCCAGGTAGCTCTTAACCACTGCACCATAATGTTTAGAAAAGTGCTGACATTTATTGAAGGTTTCAGGTTTTACAAATATCATGTCATTGAATCCTCACAAAAGTGAGAGAACTTGTCCACATTAACACTCTCATCCTACAATGAGAAAAAGCACAGAGAAATGAGGTAACCTTCATGGCCTGTAGAGAAGGGGTCATGGGAGACTTGAACCTAGGGAGTCAAATGGGCCCTGGACCTGGATGCTATGCCTAAAGGTACCAGCAAAAAACTGCCAAAATAATCTCCAAGTGACTCTGATGATAAAACACTAATAGGCACTGCCAGCATAAATACATACATCCATACACACAGACATAGAGCATAGAAAAAAGAGCTGGTAAAGGACGTCTCCTCTCTTAGATCACATTTCAGTTATTAGGACAAATACTTAGTTTGGCTGCTGTAACAGAATACCATAGACTGGGTGGCTATAAACAATAGAAATTTATTTCTCACAGTTCTGGAGGCTGGAAGTCTAAGACCAGGGTGCCACCCTGGCTGAGTTCTAGTTAGGGCTCTCTTCTGGGCTGCAGACTGCCGCTTTCTCATCGTATCCTCACGTGGCAGACACGGAAGGAGCTCAGTGGGACCGCTTTTATAAGGGCACGAATCCCATTCATGGGGCTCCACTCTCACGACCTCATCACCTCCCAAAGAACCTACCTCCTAATACCATCTCCTCGGGGCTTGGGATTTCAATATATGAATTTGTAGGGGGTGGGTACACAAAGCGGGGTACATATTCAGTCCATAACACATTCCTCCAATTGTTTGCTGGTAAAATCCAATTCCAAATTATAGTGGAAAAAAACCCACAAAAAAGCTGATCCTGAGCCCCCAATTTCAAAATGATCAACTGCCATAAACTCTTCAACGTCCTGAGAGTTTAGCTAGCAGTTTTAACGCATTCTCGCTTCTTCCAAAAACAACTAAAAACCCTTTCAAGTTATCCTACTTAATCCCACCTTGTCATTTTTTGCAGGAAAGTGATTAATAACGTTTTTTTTAAAGGACATTCCCTCCAAGGCCTTAAGAATCAGGCAGAAGACGGGAGCGGTAGCCTTGCAGATTTGGGGGTGGGGGCGGAAGACAGAAGACGCAGCGAGCGGCGGGAGGGAGGAGGGGGCGCCCCGGGAGCTTGGCCTGAGAGCGAGACCCGACCCTGGCTCCGTTTCCATTCTTGTTGAGGGGGCGAGATGAAGAGGCAAGCGGAGAGAGAGCGAGAAGGAGGAATAAAGGGGAGAGGCGAGGCACGGGAGGAACGGCGACCGCGTTACCTCAGAGCCGGGAGGCCGGGGGAGGGGCCCTTGGTGCCCCTGCGGTCTCCAGGGCTCCGGAAGGACAGGTCTTCGAGGGCGGCGGGGCAGTGAGGCTAGGGTCCCGGCGGGCTCGAGCTGTTCCCCCGACGTCTCCTGCAAACACTCCGGGGCAGGCCGGGTCACGCCTCAGCCCCTGGCCACCTCGGGGGGCCCGAGGGAGGGGTCGCGGCGGTGCCACTCTAGGTCCCGGGCCGGCCCACAGTGCTCGGGCCCGGGGCTTATTGTTCCAGGAAGTCGCAGGCAGGGTCGGGCCCGGCCGCTGGCTGGCTGCGCCCAGCCCCGCCCGCCCCGGCCTGGGGTGGACCGGCAGCTGCGGGCGCGCCGACTGGCGGCAGACGCGCGGCCCCTGCGTGTCTCTTTAAGGGGCAGGGCCTGTGCGGCGGAGGGGCGGGCGGGGTGCGCGTCGCTCCCCGTGAGAGTGTGTGGGGGAGAGAGCGGCAGGCGGGCGCCGAAGGGAGGGAGGGAGCGAGCGAGTGAGCCAGCGACGCGGGCCGCCCCTGCCGCCGCCGCCGCGGTCGGACCAGCGGCCTCCTCCCCTCCCCTCCCCTCCTTCGCGTCGCCCTGCTGCGGGGAGGGGGCTCGCGTCGCCGCCTCCAGCCGCTCCCGATGAAGCAGCTGCCGCCGCAGCCGCCTCCGAAGATGGGGGATTTCTACGACCCCGAGCACCCGACCCCTGAGTAAGTATCAGCTCCGCGGCCTCCCGCTGCCGGCGGCCGCCTCAGCCCGAGCCGAGGGCGGCGCGTCCTGACGGGTAGCGGCGCGGGCCGGCGCGAGGAGTAACGGGCCCGCGGGGCACTCGCGCGTGCGGCCTCGGGAGCAGGCCCGCACCGCCGCCTCGCCCGGGCCGCCGCGGGCCGGCGGTTGGGCCCGGCGTTGGCGCCGCTGCTCGCGTCGCAGCGGCG